>NC_092769.1:72734624-72932124 GCF_047496795.1 Chiloscyllium punctatum
GAGAGACAGATGAAAATGAGAAAGAGAGATGAGAAAGAGAGAAATACAAAGGGAGAAGCATGGAAAGACATGAGGAAAAACAGATATGGAGAGCAAGAGACAGAGTGCGAGATGCGGGAAGAGAGAGTGAGGGATATAAAGAGCAGGAAACAATGTGAGACAGACAGGACGGAGAGAGAGATGCAGAGAAAAAAAGAGAAGCATAGAGAGGCAGACAGAGAGATGCAGACAGAGAGATGGGGGGGGATCACAAAGGGGGAGAGGTGGGAGTACATGGAGAAAGAGAGAGATAAAGAGAGATGGCAGAGCGAGAAACTGGGGAGACAGAAAGAGAGGGGAACAGAGCATGAGAGGGGTTGAGAAATAATGAGGGAGACGGAGACAGTAGAGCAGTTAGAGCAAGAATGGAAGGCAAACAGGGCAAGAGTGAGAGGCACAAAGAGAGGGAGAGACTGACTGCACAATTGAGTGAAAGAACGATCTGACAGGGGAGTGAGCAAGGGACAAACTGATGGGAGTTAAGAAGAGCCAGAGAAATAGCTCCCTAGTCTGTTTATCTTTCCTATTGTACAAGATGTTCAGCGTCCAGCCAACCAGAGGATGAAAGAAGATTGCAGTCTTGTTTGCTGACTGCTCCTCTCCCATTTCTCTCTCCCTAGCCCCCCCCCTCTCTATCCCTCCCTCTCTATGTCAACCTGTCCATTTGTCCGATTCACACACTACGTCAGACAGGAAACGGTGCTGAGAGATCTCAAGGACAGATGCTTGTCCTCTGCCCCCTCCCTCCCTCCTCCTAGTGACAAAGTCATATCACTGGCTGTGTTCTCATAGATTAGCCTGGGGACCACATTGTGCAGAGGATTATGGGATGGTCAAGTCCCTCCGCAAATTATAATCATAATAAAGGAGGGGGAAGGAGATGGAGTGCTTTTTGGAATTACGTGCTTGAGGAGTTAATCGGAAGCATTCATTTTTATTTCGGCGTGCGTTCTTTCCCAAATTAAACTGCTCAAGCATTCAGCTGGATAATAAATTATTAATCTGCTCAGAGATCAACCTATAAACAATTACATAGAGAGAGGAGCGAATCCAGAATAGTTCTTATTTCAGATCAGATTTAGTACAGCCAGACTAGCCATATAAATGCTGTGGCTACAAAGAAGGCCAGACGCTAAGAATCCTACAGTGAATAACTCACCTCCCTACTCCTCAGAGTCTATCCACCACCTACAAGGTCAGAAGTCACACGACACCAGGCTATCGTCCTAAACGTTCATTTGAAATCACAAGCTTTTGCAGCACAGCCCCTTTGTCGGGTGAAGTTGGGCACAAGTCAGGTGTGTGATGGAATACTCCTCACTTGCCTGAAATCGTGCAGCCCCACCAATGCTTGAGAAGCTCAACACCATCCAGACAAATGTTGACCGCTTAATTGGCACCACATGCACAAAAGTCTTCCCTCTCCACCAGCAGCAGTGGGTGCCATCTACAAATGCACTCCAGCAACTTGTCAAGGCTACTCAGACAGCACCTTCCAAACCCAAAAGCACTTCCATCTCGAAGAACAAAGGCAACAGATACATGGGAACACCATCCCCTGCAGAGTTCCTTGCCATATCATCCTGACATGGTTAAAAATCACACAACACCAGGTTATCGTCCAACAGGTTTAATTGGAAGCACACTAGCTTTCGGAGCGTCGCTCCGAAAGCTAGTGTGCTTCCAATTAAACCTGTTGGACGATAACCTGGTGTTGTGTGATTTTTAACTTTGTACACCCCAGTCCGACACCAGCATCTCCGAATCATCCTGACATGGAAATATATTGCTGTTGCTTCAGTGCTGCTGGGTCAAAATCCCGGAATTCCCTCCCTAACAGCATGGATTACCTACACCAAATGGACTGCAGCAGTTCAAGGAGGCAGCTCACCTTCCCAAGGGCAATTAGGGATGGGCAATAATTGCTGGCCCAACCAGTGACAAACACATCCACTAGAAGAAAGTGTTCAAAATGAATAAGGAGGAAATGATAAAAGGAAATAAATAAATGCTGACCAATGCAGAGGACACAGATTTAAGGAAATTGGCAAATACCGCAACAACATGCATTCTGATCATGCATCTTCACCACAGTAAACTGCCCCCAAGGCTCTATGCAGCAGGGTTTGACATACACAGTGGTTTGCTTGGGTGGGGGCAGATGGGAGAGCGATGGGAATCAGGAATGAGCAAAAGTTTGGAAGCTAAGAAGCACACAGAACTCAGAAAATGCAGAGGCCAGATGACATTACAGAGTAGGGCGAGTTGTGGAGGCTGAAGGGGTGTAGGGGCTGGACAGGTGTCGGGCAGGAGGAAGTGACAGAGATAGGGAGGGGGTGTAGGGGCTGGAGGGGTTACAGAGATAGGGAGGGGGTGTAGGGGCTGGAGGGGGTTACAGAGATAGGGAGGGATGTAGGGATCAGAGGAGGTTATGGAGATAGCCAGAAGGTGAGGGCCATCAAAGTATTTGATACTGGAGGTAGGAACAATGAAGATGTTTCTGGAATGAGAGCCACGGTAGATCAGGAGGCACAAATGGAAGAGGCTGAGCAAGACATGCTGCAGGTTGGGAACTAGGAAACAAGGTGGAATGAGCTGAGTGAAGTGTATCACATTAGGAGCAGCCAAAAGACTACCCAAACTTCAGGCTGACTCTCAACCAGCACAGATTGGTCACAAGGCCAAACTTTGGATGAGATAAGCAGTAAACACAAAGGACTTTGACGGACGATGACAGGGGCTGAAGAGTCAAACCTGGTGAGTTCATGTCTGGTTCTGATAGCCTTGTTGTGGAGAACAAAGATGGTGACATGTCAAGAATTGGAAAACCCCAAACTCCGATGGTATTGAAGTTGAGGGCCATTCCTGCCGGCAGAATAAGGAAATGCCACAGAAGGATCCCTGTGATATCTGCAATTTGTTAACTATGGATAGGCCAGAGCCACATCAGCTTGTCATGTCGCCATGCCAACTGATGGGAGAAGAATTCATCAAGAGTATTGTACCAGTGACCGGGCAGCCCATCATTGGGCTTCATGATCAGTCTTGGAGGGCCTGCAAATGAGGCTGAGGAGCATCCTACAAATGCACCCCTGCTCACCCGCCTGCATCCCCAGCTGAAGCCCTGGAGAGGTTCCAGAATCTCACAAAAGCGTGGACAACTTGTCTGACTATACTGACTTTTCAGATTGCCCTGCATTTGTCTAAAGACAGCCTGGTATGTAAATAGAAAAAGATGATTGCACTTTTCAAGAGCCAACTCCCTACATTTTGCAATGTCTTTTGCTGTACAAGGTCAGGCCATTGTAAGGGGAGAACAAATAGAAAAAAATTCTTTCGTTTTCAATGTACTTAACGCATCACTGTTTTAATTTGTTTCTTTTCCTTACATAGAGTGCTTGTAGGGAAAAACCAGGCCCTCTTGAGGCCCCACTTAACTAGAGTTTCTGAGCTGCCCCCCCTGTGAAATGACTTATCTCAACATTATTGTGTAAAGCAGCTTCATAACATCCCAGAGCACTTTGCTGCCAAGAACCACTTTTTGAAATGTTGCTACCATCATCATGTTGGAAACTCAGCAGTCATTTTGTACATAGCAAGCTCCCACAAACAGCAAGGTGATAATGACACAGATCATCCAGTGATGCTGGCTGAAGCATAAATATGGCAAGAACAACCACTCTAGCCCCTTCAACTCACCTCAAAATACTGGCTTCTTTGACATGGGAGGACAGATAGGGATCTCAGTTTAATATCTCATCCCAAACAGCGCATCTTTGATAATGCGGCACTCCCTCAGCGCTGACCCTCCAACAGAGTGGCACTCCCTCAGCGCTGACCATCCACCAGTGCTGCAATCTCCCAGCACTGATCCTTCGACTGTCCATCAGTCTCTCAGCGTTGACCTTCCAACAGTGCGGTGCTCCCTCAGCGCTGACCCTCCGACAGAGTGGCACTCCCTCAGCGCTGACCATCCACCAGTGCTGCAATCTCCCAGCACTGATCCTTCGACTGTCCATCAGTCTCTCAGTGTTGACCTTCCAACAGTGCGGTGCTCCTTCAGTGCTGACCCTCCGACAGTGCATAGTGATCCTCCGACAGTGTGACGCTCCTTCAGCGCTGACCCTCCGACAGTGTGGCACTTCCACAGCGATCACTCAGCGCTGACCTGCTGACAGTGCACAA
Organism: Chiloscyllium punctatum; assembly: GCF_047496795.1. Taxonomy (NCBI): domain Eukaryota; kingdom Metazoa; phylum Chordata; class Chondrichthyes; order Orectolobiformes; family Hemiscylliidae; genus Chiloscyllium; species Chiloscyllium punctatum. The sequence goes on from NC_092769.1 coordinate 72,738,849, forward strand.
TGACCCTCCAACAGTGCGGCGCTCCCACGGTGGTCCCTCAGCGCTGACCCTCCAACAGTGCACAGTGACCGTCCGACAATGCAGCGCTCCCTCAGTACTGACCCTCCAGTAGTGTTGCGCTTCCTCAGCATTGATCCTCCGACAATGTGGAGCTGCCATGGCATGCCCTCAGCACTGACCATCTGATTGTGCGGCAGTCCCTCAACACTGACCCTCCAACAGTGTGGTGCACCCTCAGAGCTGACCCTCCAACAGTGTGGCATTCCCTCAGCTTTGACTGTCCGACTGTGTGGCTCTCCCTCAGCACTGACTCTTCGTTGGTGCGGCACTCCCTCAGCGCTGACTCTGCGATGGTGTGCCCTCCCTCAACACTCACCCTCTGACGGTGTGGCACTCGCTCTCCGACAATGCAGCACTCCCTCAGCGCTGACCCTCCAACACTGCACAGTGACCCTCCGACAGTGTGGCGCTCCCTCAGCGCTGACTCTCCGAACAATGTGGTGCTCCCTCAGTGTTCACCCCCCAACAGTGTGGTGCTCCCTCACTAGATTAGATTACTTAAGTGTGGAAACAGGCCCTTCGGCCCAACAAGTCCACACCGCCCCGCCAAAGCAGAATCCACCCATACCCCTGCATTTACCCCTTACCTAACACTACGGGGAATTTAGCGTGACCTGCACATCTTTGGACTGTGGGAAGAAACCGGAGCACCCGGAGGAAACCCACCGGGAGAACGTGCAAACTCCACACAGTCAGTCACCTGAGGCGGGAATTGAACCCGGGTCGCTGGCACTGTGAGGCAGTAGTGCTAACCACTGTGCCACCGTACCAGCTGGGATGGACAGCTTGGAATATGACCACAGTGGGAGCAGCACTTGAACATACAACATTGTCGTAATTAGAGAATGAGAGAGAGGGAGAGAGCGCACCTTATCCAATCACAAACACAAGCTATGTGACAATACATAGAGAATAGCCCACAGGATGCCCTACAGCCCCCTTCTGCACTGTAATAACTCTGCACAGCTATAGACAAAACCCCTGTGTGAGACTCACAAACAGGGGGTCTTAAACATTCTTACCTAAACAGATTCAAATCATCCTCATAACATTTGTTATTAAAAAGTCGGACTGACTGCTTCTGGTTGGCACTTTGAGAGATCAGGACAGCTGTAAACTTTGCAATTTTTCGTCGGCAAAGAAATATTAATCCCAGCTACACTTTTGGCTGCAGTCGGCGCCTTTAAGAGCTGCAGTATCGTTTTAGCTTCGGGGCGAGTGAGGAGGTTGGGGGGGGGGGGGGGGGGGTGATGTGGAAGTGGAGGAAAACAAACACCATCAAATCGCCCCCGATTCCGCGGTAATTAGACAAGGCTGGACAGAGAGATTGGAGTGAGAGGGACAATGCACCAACAGAAGATGGTTGGACTGGATTTTACCCTCTGGGTTTCGAAGGCAAATTCTGTTTCATGAAGCGAGCGGAAATCTCGCAGTAAAACCCCAGAAACTGACATCCCGCAGATGTCATGTCAGTTTCACATTGTGAAACCCTTCACAAAATATTTATAAAAAGGCAGATCGCGTTACACAATTATTGATTAAAATACACACACACACTCAAATTCCCAGGTGACAAAAGAATTAAATCCCTCTGTACGGTCCCCCATTTAAAAACCTTCGATCCATCCCAAGGAAAATCCCAACCTAAAATAACTGACTTTGTCTCAAAAGCAAATATTTGGTGGTTGCCGAAGACAGAGGAGTTATATTCTGGGGAGGTGGAGGGTCCTGATAAGTCAGGCAGTGACACATTGAACGCGCACAGACAACACAACATAGCCAGAAACAAAATGACCCAGATTAAAAGCGATACATTTCCAACACATGGTTACATTTCATTCCCCGCCGTCTCGTCTTCCTCCTCCTCCTCCTCAGAGGGACATGTTAGTCCTCTTCCTTACCTTACTGTTTCATGCAGCCCGCTTTCAGATGTTACCAGATGCTGTTCTGTCGGTGTGTATGTTCTCTCTCTCTCTCTCTCTCTCTCATACACACTGCCTGCTTCTGCTCCAGGGCCCATACACAGGCCATGTGACACTTCGCCTCAATTAAAGCTACTGCGTCCACGCTCCCAACATTGTGATCTCGGGTTTGACTTTCCTCTCAGATACACACACACACTCTCTCTCTCTCTTCACCGAGGAGAGGTCACAGACTTGAAACTCCTTCCACAGATGCAGCTGCACCTGCTGAGAATTTCCAGCGTAAACTCTTTATTTGAATGCACTCGTTTCCTATCTGACCCTCTGTCACTCCCTCTCCCTCCTACTGACTGTCTCCCTCCCTGCCTCTCAATTTCTCTTTTACTCTGTCTTTCTCATCTGTCTGTCTCTCTCTTCCATCTGTTTCTTCCCACCATCTGTCTTTCTCTCTCAGTCGCTGTGTCTCACTTGTCCGTCTCATTGTTTCTTTCTCCAACTGTCTGGCTTTGGCTCTTCCCCTCTCCCTTTCTATCGTCCCCTTTCTAGCTTTGTCTCCAACTGTATGTCATTCTCATCTGCCCCCCCCTCCCCCCTCTCTCTTATCCTGCCTCTCTCACTGTTCCTATCTCTAACTGTGTCCCTTCCTCTTTGTTTATTTGTTCAGAGTCATACAGTCATGCAGCACAGAAACAGACCCTTTGGTCCAACTAGTCCATGTTTCCAAACTAAACTAGTCCCACTTAGATTCCCTACAGTGTGGAAACATGCCCTTTGGCCCAACAAGTCCACACCGACCCTCCGAACAGCAACCCACCCAGACCTATTCCCCTCTGACTAATGCACCTAACACTACGGGCAATTTAGCATGGCCAATTGACCTGACCTGCACATCCTTGGTCTGTGGGAGGAAATCGGAGCACCCGGAGGAAACCCACGCAGACATGGGGAGAACGTACAAACTCCACACAGGCAGTTACCCAAGGTGGGAATTGAACCTGGGTCCCTGGCATTGTGAGGCAGCAGTGCTAACCACTGAGCTACCATGCTGCATTTATCTGCATTTGGCCCCTATCCCTCCAAACCCTTTCCTATTCATGTCCTTATCCAAATGTCATTTAAATGTTGTAACTGTGCCCACACCCAACAATTCCTCTGGCAGCTCATTGAATTGAATTGAATTTATTGTCACGTGTACCGAGGCACAGTGAAAAGCTTTGTCATGCGAGCAATACAGGCAGATCACAGAGTTAAGTAGCATAGATAGTAAATAATAGGTAAGCAGCAAAAACAAAAACACAGGTACAGGTGAATGTTCAGAGTTTGAGAGTCCATTCAGTATTCCAACAACAGTAGGGTAAAATTCCACATACGAACCACATCCTATGTAAAAAAAATGCCTCTCGTGCCTTTTTAAAACTGTCTCCTCTCACCTTAAAATTATGCTCCCTAGTACTGAACTCCCCCACCTTGGGGAAAAAACCCTGGGGCGGTTCAGTGGCTAGCATTGCTGCCTCACAGTTCCAGGAACCCACGTTTGATTCCAACCTCGGGTGACTGTCTGTATGGAGATTGCACATTCTCCCTGTATATTTCCTCCCACAGTCCAAAAGTGTGCAGGTTAGGGTGGATTGGTCACGCTAAGTTGCTCCATAGTGTACAGGGATGTGCAGGTTAGGTGGGTTAGCCATGGGAAATTTAGGGTTATAGGGTAGTGGGGGGGGGGTGGAGGGTGGGTCTGGCTGGATGCTCTTCACAGATTCGGGGTGGACTTGTTGAGCAAATGGCCTGCTTCCACACTGTGGGGAATCTGTAGGGAATCACCTTATCATGCCCCTCATGATTTTATAAACTTCCATCCGGTCACCCCTCAACCTCCTATGCTCTAGTGATAAAAATCCCAGCCTATCCATCCTGCTTTTATAGCTCAAACCCTCCATTCCTGGCAACATCCTGGTAAATCTTTTCTGAATCCTCTTCAATTTAATAAGATCCTTCCTATAGCATGGACAACACACAGTACTCCAGAAGAGGCATCACTAATGTCCTGTAGGATCTCAACATGACACCCCAACTCAATGGTCTGAGCAAATTCTTTTACCTTCCAATCTACCTCAACCTCTGCAGTGGTGCCTCTCTCTCTCTTCCCTGTCAGTTTCTGTGTGCCCTTCTCTTTCACTGTCTCTGTCCACCTATCTCCATCATTTTCTCTTTCCTATCCCTCCCTCATCCTTTCTGCCTCTCTCCTTTCCTCTTGTCCACTCTGTCTCTCTTCACCTTTCTTGTTCACATTGCACTTTCTCATCATCCCCTGCGGCAGATTTGGAAACACAAGCTGCTGGACAAGCCAGAAACTGAACAGAATTTCCACCTTTCCCCCAAATCAGTTCACCAAGCAAGCTAGAGATGTCGACGTGGGAACTGGAGCAGGTACCTGGTGACAACAGGGAAGAGGACTCCCACATTGTGTACGACCAAATAGCATCTCAGGGCACGACTCACAGCACCAGCCCCTCGCCCATGGACATTAGTGTCTAGCATTTGCCAGCCGTTGTGGGCATCTCTCTGATCCATACAAACAAGGGTCCATAGTAGGTGGTTTGAGCTTTCTCTGTCATTCAATAAGATCTCAGCTGATCTGATTTTAACTTCATCTCTGCCTACCTATTCCCGACAATCTTTCAACCACTTCCAGAATATTTCATTTCCAGGAAACTTCAAATCTAATGCTGATCTCGTTCTTCATGCACGTTCTCTGCAGCTGTAACTGTGTATTCCTCGCTCTGTTCTGTCACCCTGTGATCTTTGTAGGGTGTGATCTACCTGTACTGCATGCAAAACAAAACTTTTCACTGGACTTCGGTCCATGCGACAATAATAAATCAAATTTAGGAAGCAAAGACTTGCGAGGAAAGGCTTAAGAGCTACCATTGAAAGGTTGCAGTGTGACCCTCAGCAAGTTGCGCCTCAAAGCTGCAGGAAGCACTCACTACCTGCATGCTAACACTAGCCCTGCCCTGTCTTGTCAGTTAGCACGTTGGCACTTCTGTTAGATCCAAAGGCTGGAAGTCATGCCATATTAACATGCTCTTTCATACAAACAGACAGGGCTCCTTGTTATGCTTATCAGTTGGAATCAGTCAGTAGCAAGGGGGGAACATCTTGGTGAAAGGCACATCACCAAGACATCAGTTACCATCTGCAACATGTGCCAGGTGCCTACACCTCAGACGCACTGTGCATGCATTCGACCAAATGGCCATGTCTGAAAGTGGGCGGGGGCTAGTCCTCAGTCCAGTCAGAGGTGGAAGGGGGTCTGTCTGTCAAAGGGTGGTCCTGGTACCATCATTCAGGGGCACAATCCACATACAAACCAAAGTCAATAAAGTGTGGAGCTGGAAAAAGCACAGCAGATCAAGCAGCATCACAGGAGCCGGGAGGAGGGAGATCAATATTTTAGGTTGGGACCTTTCATCCCATTAACTCCCCTGCTCCTCTGATGCTGCGTGACTTGCTGTGGCTGTTTCCAGCTCCACACTTTATTGAGTCTGACTTTCCAGCATCTGCAGTCCTCACTAATCACCAACAAACAGCTTGGATCATATAGAATCATAGAATTCTCTATTCCTGATGAGGGGCTTTTGCCCGAAATGTTGATTTTCCTGCTCCTCGGATGCTGCCTGACCTGCTGTGCTTTTCCAGCACCACTCTAATCTATAGACTCTGGTTTCCAGCATCTGCAGTCCTTGTTTTTCCCTAGAATCATACAATCCCTGCAGTGTGGAAGCAGGTCATTTAGACCATCAAGTCTACACCAGACACGGTCCTGTCCTCCTTAGTCCAAGAACTCCCCACCTACGTTCGGGACACCACCCACGCCCTCCACCTCCTCCATGATTTTCGCTTCCCTCGTCCCCAACGCCTTGTCTTCACCATGGACATCCAGTCCCTGTACACCTCCATCCCCCATCACGAAGGACTCAAAGCCCTCCGCTTCTTCCTTTCCCGCCGAACCAACCAGTACCCTTCCACTGACACCCTCCTTCAACTGACTGAACTGGTCCTCACTCTGAACAACTTCTCTTTCCAATCCTCCCACTTCCTCCAAACCAAAGGAGTAGCCATGGACACCCGCATGGGCCCCAGCTATGCCTGCCTCTTCGGACATGTGGAACAATCCATCTTCCGCAGCTACACTGGCACTACCCCCCCACCTTTTTCTCCGCTACATCGATGACTGTATTGGCGCTGCCTCGTGCTCCCACGAGGAGGTTGAACAGTTCATCCACTTTACTAACACCTTCCACCTCGACCTCAAATTTACCTGGACCATCTCAGACTCTTCCCTCCTCTTCCTAGACCTCTCCATTTCTATCTTGGGTGACCGGATCAACACGGACATTTACTATAAACTGACCGACTCCCACAGCTACCTAGACTACACCTCCTCCCACCCTGCCCCCTGTAAAAATGCCATCCCATATTCCCAATTCCTTCGTCTCCGCCGCATCTGCTCCCAGGAGGACCAGTCCAATACCGTACAACCCAGATGGCCTCCTTCTTCTTCAAAGACCGCAATTTCCCCCCAGATGTGGTCGACGATGCTCTCCACCACATCTCCTCCACTTCCCGCTCCTCCGCCCTTGAACCCCACCCCTCCAACCGCCACCAGGACAGAACCCCACTGGTCCTCACCTATTACCCCACCAACCACCATATACATCGTATCATCCTTCGTCATTTCCGCCACCTCCAAACGGATCACACCACCAGGGATATATTTCACTCCCCTCCCCTATCAGCGTTCCAAAAAGACCACTCCCTCCGTGACTCCCTCGTCAGGTCCACACCTCCCCACCAACGCAACCTCCACTCCCAGCACCTTCCTCTGCAACCGCAAGAAATGCAAAACTTGCGCCCACACCCCCCCCTTACTTCCCCCCAAGGCCCCAAGGGATCCTTCAATATCCACCACAAATTCACCTGCACCTCCACACACATCATTTATTGCATCCGCTGCACCCGATGTGGCCTCCTCTATATTGGGGAGACAGGCCCAATTGCGGAATGTTTCAGAGAACACCTCCGGGACACCCGCACCAACCAACCCAACCACCTCGTGGCTCAACACTTCAACTCCCCCTCCCACTCCACCAAGGACATGCAGGTCCTTGGACTCCTCCATCGCCAGACCATAGCAACACGACGGCTGGAGGAAGAGCGCCTCATCTTCCGCCTAGGAACCCTCCAACCACAAGGGATGAACTCAGATTTCTCCAGTTTCCTCATTTCCCCTCCCCCCACCTCGTCTCAGTCCCAACCCTCGAACTCAGCACTACCTTCCTAACCTGCAATCTTCTTCCTGACCTCTCCGCCCCCAACCCCTCTCCGGCCTATCACCCTCACCTTAACCTCCTTCCACCTATCGCATTTCCAACATCCCTCCCCCAAGTCCCTCCTCCCTACCTTTTATCTTAGCCTGCTTGGCACACTTTCCTCATTCCTGAAGAAGGGCAAATGCCCGAAACGCGATTCTCCTGCTCCTTGGATGCTGCCTGACCTGCTGCGCTTTTCCAGCAACACATTTTCAGTTCTGACCTCCAGCATCTGTAGTCCTCACTTTCTCCCTCAACACAGTCTCCATCAAACATTCCCAGGACAGGGACAGCACAGCATTAGATACAAAGTAAAGCTCCCTCAACACAGTCTCCATCAAACACTCCCCAGGACAGGGACAGTGCGGGGTTTGATACAGAATAAAGCTCCCTCTACACTGTCCCCCATCAAACACTCTCAGGACAGGGACTGCATGGGGTTAGATTCAGAGTAAAGCTCTCTCTACACTGTTCCTCCATCAAACACTCCCAGGACAGGGACAGCGCGGAGTTAAATACAGAATAAAGCTCCCTCTACACTGTTCCTCCATCAAACACTCCCCAGGACAGGGACAGCACAGGGTTAGATACAGAGTAAAGCTCTCTCTACACTGTTCCTCCATCAAACACTCCCAGGACAGGGACAGCGCGGAGTTAAATACAGAATAAAGCTCCCTCTACACTGTTCCTCCATCAAACACTCCCCAGGACAGGGACAGCACGGGGTTAGATACAGAGTAAAGCTCCCTCTACACTGTTCCTCCATCAAACACTCCCAGGACAGGGACAGCATGGGATTAGATACAGAGTAAAGCTCACTCTACACTGTCCCCCATCAAACACTCCCAGGACAGGGACAGCACAGGGTTTGATACAGAATAAATCTCCCTCTACACTGTCCCCCATCAAACACTCTCAGGACAGGGACCGCACGGGGTTAGATTCAGAGTAAAGCTCTCTCTACACTGTTCCTCCATCAAACACTCCCAGGACAGGGATAGTGCGGGATTAGATACCGAGTAAAGCTCATTCTACACTGTCCACCATCAAACACTCCCAGGACAGGGACAGCACAGGGTTAGATACAGAGTAAAGTTCTCTCTATACTGTCCCCATCAAACACTCCCAGGACAGGGACAGCACGGGGTTAGATATAGAGTAAAGTTCTCTCTACACTGTCCCCATCAAACACTCCCAGGCCAGGGGCAGCACAGGGTTAGATACAGAGTAAAGCTTCCAGCTAGAGGACAATACAGTACTTTCCACTGTGATATTTTATTCCAGTTTGTAAATACCCAAATAGCCTCCATTTCTCCAGCATATTTCATAACCTCGGGTCAACTCAGAGCCAATTACAGCCAAAGAATTCTTTTTATAGTGTTGTCGCTGTTGTAATGTTGGAATCACAGGAGTTAACTTTTGAGACAGGAAGTTCCCACAAGCTGCAAACTTTGAATGGGTACATTACCTGATGTTTGTGATCTTAGTCAGGGGAAAGGTCCTGCTCAAACTACTGGGGTGATATTCATTACTCTTTAATATATCATGTCTGTGGAATCTTTTATACCTCTGAGAAGGCAGGCAAATGCCTCAGATTCACATTAAAAGCATGTTCTGCTGCAAGTATGGCACTTTACTGGGAGTGTTAGCCTGCATTTTAGGTTCAGATCAGGCTCAAAGTGATAAACCTTTGACTCAGAAACAAAAGTTGTAACTACTGGACCACGGTGGACATACACAAGTATGCTCAAATGCAAGAAATACCATTAATCTCCTGAAAGAAACAATCCCAGATTACAAAAACATGACAGACACAATACTGTCCTTCACTGTCATTGGTACTGGGCTCAGCAGCGCCATCTGGTGTTGCATTCCATTTACCCCATTCTGCCATGTATCTCTTGCAATAGCTATTCACATTTACATAAAGGGTCAAAATTTTTAAAAATCCCAGTGGCCTTCACAAAAACATTACTAAACATAAATAGAGTTATGGAGATGATAAGACTGTAGGGGTTTAAGAATGTTACCGAGACAAGGTGGATTTCAGGGGTTAGCTGAGTTAGCAGAGATCAGGAACACCACAGGGACAGGAATGGGGTTCCAAAGATTGGGAGGATTGGAGGTCCTGAAGGGATTTGAAAACACGGTAAGAATTTTAAACCCGAGGCTGAACTGGACGTCTTTGTAGGTGAGAGAGCACAGTTATGGGGAAGTGGAGCAGAAGTGGTGGTGACGGGAGGTTGCAATTTAGTCTCACACAGGATACCTTGGACACATAGGCATGCATTCCTTCAGCATGGGTCTCTGGGGAGACTGGGAAGAGGAAGCAAAGTGGTTTCCAAATGAAATCAGCTGGTTTTTAGAACCTTGTTTCAGTGTATGAGGCTTAGATTTTCACATTTTAAACAGGGCAGCCTTGCCATACCTCACTGACGCAGCATGAACAGTGAGAATATGGAGTTCCTCTAATCTCTGAGGTTTTGAAGGGGGTTGAATGACTAAATATCAGGAAATAGGGCAGTCTTTATTTTTCTTCCTGCGTGGTAATGTGCGTATCGCTGGCAAGACCTTCAATTTGTCACCTGTCCCTTAATCGTCCTGAACTAATTGCCTCAATTGGTCATATCAGGTGGTAGTTGAGTCACAGAGTCATGCTGGTATACAGCATGGAAACAGACCCTTCGGTCCAACTCGTCCATGTCCACCAGATATCCTAAATCAATTTGGTCCCATTTGCCAGCATTTGGTCCATATCCCTCAAAACCCATCTTATTCATGGAACACTCCAAATGCCTTTTAAATGTTGTCATTGTACCAGCCTCTACCACTTCCTCTGGCAGCTCATTCCATACACGTACCACCCTCTAGGTTCTTTCATATCTTTCCCCTCTCACCTTAAACCTGTGCCCTCTAGTTTTGGACTCCCGTACCTTGGTGAAAAGACCTGGACTATTCACCCTATCCATGCCCCTCATGATTTTATAAACCTTTATAAGGTTACCCCTCAGCCTCCGAGGCTAAGCAGCCCTAGCCTTTTCAGCTTCACCCTATAACTCAAACCCACCAACCCTGGCAACATTCTCATAAATCTTTTCTGAACCCTTTCAGGTTTCACAACATCTTTCCTATAGTAGGGAGACCAGAATTGAACGCAGTATTTCAAAAGTGGCCCAATCAATGTCCTGTACAGCTGCAACATGACCTCCCAACTCAATGCACTGACCAATAAAGGCAAACGTGCCAAACACCTTTGTCACTATCCTGTCTACCTGCAACTACATTTCCATGTTTGGAACCACATGTAGGTTGGATCAGGTTAAGATGGCAGATTTCCATCCCTAAAGGGCATTAGTGAACCAGACATATTATTTGCTACAATCAACAATAGTTGTCCTGGTAACCATTGTGAAAACAAGCCTTATATTCCAAATTTGTTCATGGGATCTAAATTTTATCAACATCCATGACTGGATGTGAACCTTTGTATCAGGCCATTAGCTGAGGCTCTGGATTATGAGTCTCGTGACATTACCACTGAACCATCTAGTCAGTTTGTGCATAGGCAACCCTGACAAAACAGCATGAGTTAAAAAACTAAGTAAGCTGCTTCAAGGAACAGTTCGATCCATGTGGGTCCATCAAGTGACAAGAGATACATGCTCACTTTTTTGAAACAGGAACCAGAACATCTGCAGCCTCCAACTCAAAGACAAAATCCCCTCAGCAGAATTGCCTAATAAGAGAGACACAGGGTATCTCCCACCTAAACAATTAGCCAGCACAGAGGCACAGTATTCTCTTCAGATGGTTATTTGTGACACAGGCTGTGAAAATCTAGTCAAGTATTTAAATGATCGATGCAAATAAAACAATGTTGAATTATTTCTGTATAAACAGCAGTCTGTACAACATAATTAACACCCACACAAACGAACTTGTGTACACAGTCTCTCACATCCTTCAGCGTACAAATACATTTGTATGCAGTGTGTGTAAACACATAAATGTTCAGCTTCAAGCCTTCCTTTCCTTGAGACCCTCCTGGAATCCCAGCTCTTCACTTCTCCTTTCACTCAGTGTCATCTTTCTTCAGTTATCTCGAGCCACCTCAATTATACCCAGAGCTCTCAAAGTGCTTCCCGGACATAGAAGCATAAATAGGCCATTTAGCCCATCATGTCTCTCTGCCATTCAATGAGATCATTACGGCTCATCTGATAATCCTCAACACTTTCCTGACTATTCCCCTTAATTCCCTCAAGACTCCCGATAGACAGAAACTTCTGTACCTCAGTCCTGAATATCGAAATTCGACAACCCTTAGTGCGAAAGAATTCAATGGATTCACTAACCTCAAGAGAGAAGAAATTCCTGATCTGCCTTAAATGGGTGACCCCACCCCTCACTTACTCTGAAACATTGCTCTCCAGTACAAGACTCTCGCACAAGGGGGAGCAATCTTCGTGCATCTTCCCTCTCAAGCCCCGAATGCTCTCAGCTGTTTCAATAAGATTACTCCTCATTCTTTTAAACACCAATGAGTGTCAGTCCAACCTGTTCAATCTCTTATCAGAAATTCCTCAATTCCCAGAATTAACCTTCGGAACCTTCTCTGGACTACATCTAGTGCCAATATATCTTTCCTCAAGTAAGCGCACAAAAACATTTTTCACTGTATTCTAGCCATGGTGTAACTGGCGCCTTGTAAGCAAAACCTCCCTATTTTTATACCCCATTCCCCTTGACATAAAGGCCGACAGTTCATTTGCTTTCCCTGTTACCAACTTGTGATGATACTATGACTTTAAGTGGTGTATTTTGTCCTTTTCTTTAAAATTAAGAGAAATTGAGACAGAGATACTGAGCAGGTCTGCTCAAAACCAGTAAACAGCTTGTGAGCCCTTGGATTTCTTTTTAAAATGTTGAAACAAAAGCAGCAGCCTGAATGGGTGGGGTCAGGCTCCCACAGAACCAGGATGTTTAGTTTTAGCTTTCCAGGCAGCATTAGGAGGTGGAGAAGTCAACATTTTGGGTATAACCCTTCTTCAGGACTGGGGGCGGGTGTAGGGGCAGCTGCAGATAAAGGGGATGGCAGGGTGCAGAGTGGGGATGACCTGGTTAGTCAATGGAAGTAACGAATCTGGTTGGTGGCAGGGAGCAGTGGAAGGAATGAGGAGGATCTGGGAAGGGAGTTGGGGGATGGGGAGGGAGGGTATTCAAAATTGGAGAACTCAATGTTGAGTCCGCCAGGCTGTAGGCTACCCAGGCTGAAGATGAGTTATTGTTCCTCCAATTTGTGCTGTGGTTCATTGTGGCAATGGAGGAGGCCAAGAATGGTCATGTCGGAAAGGGAGTGGGAAGGGGGATTAAAATGGGTGGTGACTGGGAGGTCCAGTCAGCCCCAACAAATTATCCTTGGCCTCCTCCAATGCCAAAATGAACCACAGGGCAAATTGGAGAAATAGCTCCTCATTTTCCACCTGGGCAGCCTTTAGCCTGGAGGACTCAACATTGAGTTCTCCAATTTCAAATAACCTCCCATCCCATCCCCCGACTCCCTTCCCAGCCCCTCCCCGTGCCTTCCACTGCTCCCTGCCACCAACCGGATTCATTCCTCGTATTGACCAACCAGGTCGTACCCTCTACCCATCCTCACCTATCCCCACTTCCCCACCCTGCCCCCCACACCCATCCCCAACCCTGAAGAAGGGTTATACCCGAAATGTCAACTTCTCCACCTCCTGATGCTGCCTGGCTGGCTGTGTTCTTCCAGCCTCCTCCCTGTGTATTTCAGATCCCAGCATCTGCAGTTTTGTTTTGTCTCTAACCTAGTTTTAGCTTTCAGCAGTTGCTGGGATCTTGAAGCTGGATGTGGAAGCTCTTATTGCTCACTCTGTTAGAGCTGAAAGCTGGGGTTCTCTCCCTGCTGCTAGAATTGCCTGTGAGATAATCGATTTTACTGAATTTGCCAACAGTATGTTTATGGAATGTTATATATAGTAGTAGTTTATATATATATTACTTTGTCAAGTATTTCAATGGAATTACATGGAAGCCAATTTTTTTTTTGTATTTTAAAATAAAGTGTATTTTGCTTGATAGTTTGACCAATCAAATTGCACCTGGGACACAATGCCTTACATTTACCTTTAACATAAGCAGAAGTTAGTATCTAGATTGTCTTCTTAATATAGTTGGAGGAGGTTAGTTCTGGTCCATAATACTACTCAACTTGGATGCTAGCTTTTTCTAATTCGTGGATGAGGAGCCCCAAATCCCTCTGTGCCGCAGCTTTCCGCAATCTTTCTCCATGTAAACAATATTCAGCCAATATTCTCTTGTTGAAGTGTAGGTGGAGTACCTTACTGTAGTTTCTCTCTAGTTTCTGGGGCAATATGAGACAGAGCCTCAGACCTGCTTATCACCACCAGATCTTATCACTTTGGAAATTGTCAGCTACCAGGGTGTACAACACTGAGACAGCGAGAAGGTGAGGACTGCAGATATTGGAGATCAGAGTCAAAAAGTGCGGTTCCTGAAAAGCACAGCAGGTCAGGCAGCATCCGAGGTGCAGGAGAGTCGACATTTCAGGCATAAGCCCTTCATCAGGAACATTGAGCCAGTGCCAATTTATTTTAAAAAAACAATTAGTGTTCCAAATGAGTTAAAGTCAAATGCAGATATTGTTGATTGTATGTGTCAGAGCATGTGATGTGTCATGTTTGTGTGTCTCCCCTGCACCTTTTCAGAATATCAGCTCTATCCTATCCACCGCAAAGAGCAGAAGGTGCCTTCATGTTCCTTTTCTCCACCATCCGAGCTCTCCTGTGATAGTGCAGCATTCCAACAGACCAGCTGTGCGAGTGCTAACCTGGCTGTGCCTGTGCTCAGGTCTCTAGTGTGTGTCATGTCTTCAGGCCCAGCTGATTTAACCAGCAGCAGTAGCAGCAGCAAAACGAGAGGCATCTCAGCTGCTTCTGTTTGACAACCATTCTCTGCAAGCTGCTGCTACATCGGTAACGTGAACCAAATGCGAGTTAAGGAAAGAGACCAGTATAAGGGAAGGAAGCCATATACAGCCGTCCCTTGAAGGAACTGATCTTCAAGCCTAAGCAAAAGACTCAGAGATGCTGCAAATTATTGTGGCTCCCGTTCAAAGCATTTCATTTGCAGTTTTAAACATTAATCTTATTGAAGTGAATTGGTCTCAGCGGAGTCTACGAAATGTGTCCAAATCCACTCAGGCTCAAACCATGCCGCAGATCCTAGGAAGAGTGCTGGCTGCACCCACACACACACACACATGTGCATGCAAACATATACAGACAATCTGCACACATCCAAATGCAGACAAGCACCACAGATACACACTCTTAACCTCCAGTCTCTCAGCCCTTCAAGATCTCTGTGTTCTAATTCTGGCTGCTTGTGCCTTCCCAATTCTGACTGTTCCAATGTTAGAGTCGTGTTTTATTGTCACATGTACTCAAGTACAGAAAGACAGTGAAAGGTGTTCAATGTCACCTCACATGGCACCAACTTAGGTACAAAGTACAAATCTTGGATACAAAAAGAAGAATAAAAGGTTGCATTACCATCATGATTCATATTATAAGTTAGAAATACAACATAGTTAAAAGGATTAAAAAGTGTGGCGCTGGAAAAGCACAGCAAGTCAGGCAACATCCAAGGAGCAGGAGAGTCAACGTTTCAGGAATGGGCCCGAAGGGCTTTTGCCCGAAATGTTGACACTCCTGCTTCTCTGATGCTGCCCGACTGGCTGCGCTTTTCCAGCGCCACACTTTTTGACTCTGATCTCCAGCATCTACAGTCCTCACTTTCTCCTAGTTAAAAGGATGTACGTTACAGCCAGATAAATCGATAGACAGTACATTGCAGATCGGTGCAGGGGCTTCCGCATGTGGTCTGACTAGACTCACAAGCTGGTGAGTGCCTGCGCCGGACTCCAGAGCAACAAGCGTTCCCGCTCCACTCTGGCTCTCAGCTCGGTTCCAGCTGCCTTGATCCCGGTATCTAGCATTCCCTCCCTCCACCTTACCAACTCACTCTTCTCCTTTAAGATACTCATTAAAACTTCCTCTTTGACCTGGGAGTTTTTAAAAGAAATCGTGGCTCGGTGTTGTAAGTCCACATGCCTGTGAAGTGTCCTGTCAAGAGGATCAGTGCAAAGAAAGTGGTTGACAGTCGTAATGGGAGAAGAAACCCAGATCATGTGTTTGCAGGGATAGATATTCGCCCTCAAGCACTGCCGAGAGAAAGTCTGGCCTTCTTTCACGCATGGCCCCTGGATTATTTACAACCGAGAGGGGGAAGTCGGGCCTTCGATTTGGCATTTCAAAGACACTAACTCTGCTGGTGCTGTGCAATCTCAGTACTGCCAACTGGAAAGGTCAGTGTAGGTGATGCCCATCATTTTGGCTGAGGCCCTAATCTATCATCGTCTGACTGACTACTACCTACTGAACTGCAGCCAAGAGTCTAAGGGAAGAGGATAAAAGGTTGAGAAATTGAAAAATGCCCACGTGATTGTGGAGAGGGCAGATGCTCACGCACAGCTACCTGAGTGTGCACCTGCAACTTCCCACGTTACAAATATCCCCCATTCCTTGGCTTAACCTGCTCAGAAACTTGATGAGCAGTGGAGACAACCAGCAATTCAGCAATACAGGCCCAAGTAGGATAGAAAATGCCGTTATAGGCTCCCCAAGGTTCGGCACTTCATCAGGACCCCTGTGACCTGAAGCCCCAGCCAGTAAAACTGACCTGGAAACCAGCATTTGTTTGGGAAGAGGTTTGAATGGCATGGCGCCAAAGTTCTGGAGTGAAGTCACAGAGCAGCCGTCATCTAGTGTCAGAGCAGGGCCCACAGCATGAATGGCCTCCAAGTGTCTGTTAATACGAATGGACAGTTCACTCTCGACCCCACAGAAGGATGAATGTGGAAAGCAAGAATGGGTACAATTACCAGAGACTAGCATTACAGTAGCGTTGATGGAGATTTACTCCATGTAGGGATACAGTAGCAGGTGGAGGCCATTTAGCTCCTCATTCAGTAAGATTACGGCTTCAATTTCACTTTCCTATCCACCCCGATTGTCCTTTTAACCCCATGCCAATCAAGAATCTCCTTATTTAATGATCCTGTCTATAATGCTCTTTAGCAAAGAGAATTCAACAGACTAACAACCAACATATTTAAAAAACTCTCCCCTCCCCCCACCCCAGTGGGACTCTCTGTTCTTTCCAGTTCTGCCGTTCTTATATTCCAATCACTTAATCTGCACCTTTTGTTTCCCACTCCCCCCCACCTATTGCATAATGCTGCCCCCTCCACACTTCACGTCTGTTCTGAAGAGTCAACTAGACTCAAAATGTTAGCTTGCTCTCTCTCTCTCTCTCCATGGATGTTGCCTGACCCTACTGTGATCACCAGCATTTGGTTTTGTTTTCAGTAGATTCCAGTATCTGCAGTAATTTGCTCCTGTATCATTTTTAAAAAGTGTTAAATTGGAGTATCCTTGCTTCTAACTAGTTTTTCTTTTATTCACATGTGGGAAGTGGGTGTCACTCGCTGACAGCATGTATTGCCCTCTCCTAGTAGCCCCCTTGGGAAGGTGGGAGGGAGCTGCCTTCTTGAACCGCTGCAGTCCACGTGTTGTGGGTTGACCCACAAAGCCCACAAGTTCTAGTCTCTCAGACACAGGGGCTTCCTCGTCAGTACCTGCCCTGTACCGAACCCTGTGCTGTCTCAGTGCTGAGTGTGTCTGATGGGGACAGTGCTCATAGAGCTTTACTTGGAGTTTAAAAAAGGCCCACAGATCCTCAAAGCATGAAGTACAAAACAAGAGTAGTGGAGAACATTTTTAAAATTTATAAATCAACTTTTATTACAGTACTGTGAACAATGCTTCATATTGTACAAGCTCTCCTTACGATATCGTATAAAACAAGTTGTCATTTCAAAGTTTACAGGACAATATTTTTTTCTTTCAAAGATATGTACAGAAAATTGTCAAACTTCATTTTCTACAAATCAACAGAAAAGGAGGCAGAACAAATTCTTCACCTCAGAATAGAAACATAAATAAAGCAGAATTCTGCATCAAGATCAGGCAGAGGGGTCAAACCCAGCCCCATAGCGTATACATAGATTGTGGAAAAAAAAAGATTGTCTGGATCTGAATGGAATACCTGCCCCGAGACATTGAGACGCCCAATAGCAGGCTTCCTTCCCAAGCCCCACGGAGTCGAGTGTTCCCCTCTTGCAAGGGCAAGGATGGATGACAAGAACAGCCCCTCTCTCGGCAGCTCCAATTGAAGGAGTGAATGATCAGTTGCACCTGGAGCCAAGTGCCACCCACTCCCCCACACCCACCGCTATCTCGCGACAGTGCCCCGAGGGTAGTGTTTAAAGCAGTGGGTGCTTTTGCTGGGAAATGGTTGCCAGGGAAGGTCAGCGAGGAGGGCAAGGTCACCAGTGACGACCTCAGAAGCCCTATGCACTCGCCTGATAAAAAGCACGGCTGCCATTTCCAGCACAAAGTCCTGCCCTAGAAAGCAGCTGTCAGCTGATAAGGAGGTGGCATTACTAAGTGATTTATCCTTTCTGACCTGCAGAGTGCTCGAAGGGCCTCTTGAGGTTTCTCAATGGATGTACATGACCACGTCCCAGAAGCTCCCATGCTGCAT
Organism: Chiloscyllium punctatum; assembly: GCF_047496795.1. Classification (NCBI taxonomy): domain Eukaryota; kingdom Metazoa; phylum Chordata; class Chondrichthyes; order Orectolobiformes; family Hemiscylliidae; genus Chiloscyllium; species Chiloscyllium punctatum. The sequence goes on from NC_092769.1 coordinate 72,756,916, forward strand.
CGTTTCCTGAGTGGTGGGGAGGGGCACGCCCTGAAAAATACCTACATCTCTCCCAAATGGAAGGACATGTTGCTGCAGGGGGACCCACGTCAGAACCGAACTGCCATCGACAAACAGGCCATGAGTGGGGCAGATCAACTGCAATGTCGGAAGGACAAGTCCCGGCCAGCTGCTCACCCTTTAGGGGGAAGACGACCTGACTGCATATTCCCCAACACCTCCTTCTGGTTGGGAGTCTGCATGAGGGTGGAAATGAACTCTGAAGAGCTCCGCACACACAGAGTTCAGTTTACGAGAGGAAATTAGCAGGGCTATAAGGAATAGCAGAGAGCGTGATCAATGCTCTAGCTTTTGGGAAAAGCAGAAGCACAGTGGCTCAATGGATACCACATTATTCCGTGTCACTGTTAGATAAGCAGACAGGAAGAAGGAGAAATCAAACATAAAAACAGGCAGAAGCAATCTGCTCTTCATCTTCCCAGTTGTTAAAATGCTTAAGAATCAGTTGGATTTCAAGGACAGTTTTGACTGATCCCATCACTGAGGAGCTTAGCAGTGAGACCATCCCCATGAACACAGGGTTTGGGAGAATCTTTCAAATTGTGATGCTGAAGTTGCTTTCAACTGTGCCTGTGTTTTCAAAAACACAGATAAGTCGTCACGGGGCACTCAGAAGTAAATTTTTCTGTACACACCAGCTGGATACAGGGCTGTGGAAGAGCCTTCTGAAATTTACGCTGCAGGGCCACTTTGTGGCTAACACCCAGAACTACACTGTTGCAGCTGACAAGAAAAATGATTTGGAGAGGTTGGTGTTGGACTGGGGTGGGACAAAGTTAAAAATCACACGACACCAGGTTATAGTCCAACAGGTTTAATTGGAAGCATGAGCTTTCAGAGCATTGCTCCTTCATCAGGTAGACAACCACCTGAACAACCACCTGATGAAGGAGCAGCGCTCCAAAAGCTAGTGCTTCCGATTAAACCTGTTGGACTATAACCTGGTGTCTTGTGATTTTTGTCTTAGAGAAAAAGTGCATGGGAAGTTTGGACGCAAGTTTTAGTGGGATGGTAGAAGACTGTTTAAAAAAGAAATGACCCAGGAGGTGTGGACAGGAATGCACAGCCCTGCACAAGAACTTTTCATCCATCTAGTTAATGTGGAAGAGAAAAGGTAAAAAGGGTACAGAGCTCCCCTACGGGACTTGCATTCCCTTTTAAGATTCCAGTTTGTCAACCTTCAAGAATGAAAGCCGCCGACTGTACAAGGGACACTCAGCTGGGATCCCCAATACATACAAAGTCAAATGATGAAACACCGAATACCCCCATCCCGTCGCCACCCTTCACAGTGATCAAACCTCCATCAATTTACTGAGGTTTTCACTACAAGGCAGCCACTGACCTGGACTCAGACGCCAGCGCAAAGGCCGATCACTAACAACAGCCGACAACAATTCCGATGTAATCATAAACCAAATGCTTTCAGAAATTAACGTCTTTTTTTTTAAAAAACTCAAAAAAAACCCCAAACCCCCTTCTGCTGAAGTTGCGCGTGATAAGAAAGCAATCTTTAAAACAAAATACTCAATCAAATGTCCGTCGTAAGTCCCCAACTAAAACGTTGGCTAAGGTGCAAGATTCACAGCAAATGAGACTGTCACATGTGGTTGGTAAGTGGTAGGTGGTGGCCCTTAAACAGCAGGCTCTCTCTGGGCTCCTTCCACACCCCCCTCTCACACTGCATAGGAGCTATGAACCAACACTTCTGAGACACAACTGGGCAGCAAGTCCCTTCAGACAAAACGCACTCCCGTCACCTCCGGACCAGCAGCCAATGCTGGCCTCTTCAGTCATGTCAGGTATCCCAAAGACTGTCAGACCGATAGGAGAAGATACAGAACATCACAGATCCGACAAGAGGGAGAGGTTGGATCTTCAAACGGTCAGGTAGGTCTCCAGGCTTGATGAAGGTAGTTACAGGTTTAATTTCATAGGCTTTCCAGAGTTTGGTCGGAGGGGCAGCGGGCTCAGGACCACCCACCCAGATTGCCTGCTCCACTCTCACAGGTCACCCACTCCACTCCCCCCTCACTCCCTGCCCCCTGCCCCCGGCCGCCTGCCACCTGCCCCCACTCTCACAGGTCACCCACTCCACTCCCCCCTCACTCCCTGCCCCCTGCCCCCGGCCGCCTGCCCCACTCTCACAGGTCACCCACTCCACTCCCCCCTCACTCCCTGCCCCCTGCCCCCGGCCGCCTGCCCCCACTCTCACAGGTCACCCACTCCACTCCCCCCCTCACCACCCCCCGGCCGCCTGCCCCCACTCTCACAGGTCACCTGCTCCACTCCCCCCTCACCACCCCCCGGCCACCTGCCCCCACTCTCACAGGTCACCTGCTCCACTCCCCCCTCACCACCCCCCGGCCACCTGCCCCCACTCTCACAGGTCACCTGCTCCACTCCCCCCTCACTCCCTGCCCCCGGCCACCTGCCCCCACTCTCACAGGTCACCCGCTCCACTCCCCCCTCACCACCCCCCGGCCACCTGCCCCACTCTCACAGGTCACCTGCTCCACTCCCCCCTCACCACCCCCCGGCCACCTGCCCCACTCTCACAGGTCACCCACTCCACTCCCCCCCCTCACCACCCCCCGGCCACCAGCCCCCACTCTCACAGGTCACCCGCTCCACTCCCCCCTCACCACCCCCCTGCCACCTGCCCCCACTCTCACAGGTCACCTGCTCCAATCCCCCCACCCCCTCCCCCCGCCAGGCTTCTTAGTTTTTTGCAAGGGGTCAGGACAATTTTTTAAGATTCAAAATGGGCAAATATTTGAGAAGTCTGGTCTACTCTTGATCAGCTGGAGGGACTTGGATTCAGCACCCTTGCTCTCCTCACCTGGGCTACAGTTACAGGCAGGGGTAGTCATGGGCACAATTGTGATGTGCGAGGGCATGGGCATATATCACTCACTCACTCACACAATCAAAACTGGCACCAAAGTAAGAACCCAAAAGAGTGCCTGGCAGACCCTTATAAACTCAGCAACAGTGTGTTTGCTACTCCAAGAGATCGCTAACCACAGGAAATATTCACCCACGCAGCACGTTGACAGATGAGAGAGAGGGCCCAAAACCCTGGGGCCACACCTCCATTCCCCACCTCTTGGTTTGACCCTCCACAGTGCCAACAAACCAGAATCATTGACAAGGAGCTTTCAAATCGGTCATGAACTAACCCTTTCCCCCTCCCCAGAAATGGGGTGGACTCTGGCCTCTCCTTCGCATGGAGCTCAGACCATCCCCCACCAGGACGCACCAATATGGTGACACATCAGCTAACGTTAAAGGCCAGCCACCTTGGCCATGCCAACAAGCTGCTCGAGAGAGAAAGGAAACATGAAGGGAGCTGGTTAGATTTTAATCTGTGGCAAGAAGAATGACCAACCCTCAACTGTAGTTCCACACTGTCTGAGGGATAAAGGTCTCCTGCAAGTTTTCTACAAAGCTTCTGGTCCAAGTGGATTCGCAATTGTAAGAGAGCTAGTGTCTATAGGATTGTGCTTAGTCTGAAGGTTTGGTAAGAACTGTCCCAGAGACTTGCGGCCGGTCATCTCACACGGTTTTATAGCTTCGAGGAGGTTCTGTCAGCCTTCAGGTGGAAGGAGATAGTGCAGGAGACCACCAGAGAAAGCGTTAGACCGTCACAGCTGGTATTAAAACAGCAACTGCCCCACATTGCCAACAGTCTGTTGAAACCACACATCGCAGCCCAGCTGTATGTGGCCTGCTGTGAGTGTGCTAACTGACCGACAATCCCAGGGAGGGAGGGAGGGAGAGTTTAAAAGGTCTCATTAATAAAAAAGGTGAAATAAAGGAAGGAAACATAGAATGCCCACCTCAACCTAACTCAGGCTGTTCCACCTCGAACCTTGCTGGGCTCAACACATCTTGGGCACGAGGCCATTAGATCCACTCAGTGGTTGGATTGCAAGAGATGTAGGGCACACCTCGAGCTGGCCAAACTCTTCAGGACTCTTCCGGAACTTGGATGTCTGGACGTGAGCGTCATCCCTTGAGCTAGAGCTGACCGCCTGGTCAGCCATCAGTAAGACACTCCTCAACCTGTTCCCCAGCCACCCTCCCAAGCACCATATCATCTTGAAAGACTGCTCGCAAGTGCCACACACAGGAAGATATGTGAGATGGACAGAGAGAGAAAGCAAGAGAGAGAGAGAGAGAGAGAGGGAGAGCACATAAACCAGAGGGTCTACCACACCTCAATGGTGCTTCCTCAGTTAGAACTGGTGGTCCAGTAGTGACTGCACTGCCGTGTTCTCTGGCTCCTCCTTTGGCTCCCATTCCTTCGATTCATGGCCCCCTCCTCTGGACAGTGGGATGGCATCCACGGGCACCTGCTCCAATCTCAGCGTAAAGGCATCCCCTTCAGGGACTTGACTGAGGTCGCATGGTGGATGACAAGGCACCTTGGGGAGAAGAGAGAGGGCGATAACAATGAACTCTGAATCGAATGATTACCAATAAGAAATGTAGAGGCGCTGGTGTAGGATGAACCGTGAACTGAGAGGATCGAAGTCACAATGAAGGTTGAGCAGACGGGACGATCTCTTTCTGTAATCGGTGGCCCAGGAGCAGGAGTAGGGAATTCAGCCCCTTGAGTCTGGCTCGACTATTTAACATGATCACGGCTAAGGGAGCTGAAAAACTGTCTGACTGAGCTCTTTAAAATTGTGAAGATCCATCAGGTTAGGGGAACTCAGGGTCACTAATAAATCTAATTGGGAATACAGACACTTGGAAGAGGAACTTCAGGACAACCTGGCTGGGCAGGGGTAAACTCACTGTGGCTATACAGAGACGGAGTTAAAGGGTAAATCCAAGGGGAGAAAGAACAGAAGGAAATGCCGATAGGTGAAGATGTGGAAGTTGTAGGAGGAGGTTTCTGTGCAGCATAAATACCAGCATGGAGCAGGTGGGCCGATGGGCCGCTTTCTGCCTGGCTGTCTTTAAATAGTGACTGGTGCTGAGTCAATTGTGAAACAGAGTGACCGATATTTTCAGGAATACAGAGTGCAGGCGGCTGTGTATTCAGAGATGGGTTGCGGGTCAGCCATGATTCCACTTAACGAGGTAGTACAATCTCGAGTGGCTGAAAGGCCTCCCTCCCATCGATCCAGTCCCCTCGGTCAGCTGAGGATCAGTGGGCGCGAGACCCTCTCTGCAGACACTCAATCCTTCCTGCTGCTCCCAGGACCGGTGGGACCCAATTCCTGCCAACTGAGCGGCTCAGTGCTGAGCGCAGCTACCTCATGGCGCCAGGGATCCTGGTTCGGTTCCAGCCTTTGGACAACTGCGTGGAGTTTGCACATGAGAACATAGAACAGTACAGCACAGAAATGGACCCTTCAGCCCACCATGTTGTGCCAAATGTGACGCCAAGTTTAACTAATCCCTCCTGCCTGTCCTTGCTCCATATCCCTCCATTCTTCATGTGCTTATCTAAAAGTCTCTCCAATGCCCTTATCGTATCTACCTCTGGCAGTGCATTCCAGACTCTTTCAAAAGAAAAGTTGCCCCTCACATCTCCTTTGACCTTTCCCCCCTCTCACCTTAAGTGCATGCTCCCCAGCATTAGACATTTCAACTCTGGGAAGAAGCTTCTAACCGTCGACTCTATCAATGCATCTCATAAGTTTTATAGATCTCTATCAAGTCTCCCCTCAGCCTCCGCTGCTCCAGAGAAAACCACCAGAGTTTTTTCTGGCCTCTCCTTTCGCTCTAATCCTGACAGCATCCTGGTAAACACCGTCTGCACCCTTTCCAAAGCCTCCACATCCTTTCTGTAATGTCTGCGTGGGGTTTCCTCCGGTTGCTCCGGTTTCCTCCCAAAGTCCCAGGATGTGCCGGTCAGGGTGGATTGGCCATGGTGTTCAAGGATATGTCGGCTGGGCGGATGAGCCAAGGGAAACACTGGAGTTGCGGGGGAGGCTCTTTGGAGGGTCAGAGCGGACTCGATGGGCTGAATGGCTTGCCTCCACACAGCAAGGATTCCACGATTCTAACCGTACCTGGGATCGTGGCAGGCTTCCTTTGGCTGGCGTCCCCACGGCACTGCCGTTGGACTGGGTCCCAGAACCGGCGTCCCAGTCGGCGCCTGGCAATCCGTTGACCCCTCTCCGGCCCGGCAAGCTCCACTTGCCGTGTGGCCCCTCGTAGGTGAAGTTGACGGAGGAGGTCAAGCCGGCGCGGTGGAGGACCCGGACCGGCCCGGATCCGTCCAGCTGGGTGCCCGTCGGGAAGCGGTCTGCCTGAGACGCGGTGGAGACCAGCGAGCTGTTGAAGGAGAGCTGGCTGGAGGACAGCCTCTGACTGAGGAGCCCCTGGATGGAGGAAGTCCTTTGCAAGGAGTGGCTGCTCTCCCGCCGAGGGTCCGACTGGGCTAAGAGCGAAAGCTGCAGCGGCTGCGGCCGAGTAGACCAGGCCAGTCCAGGCTGAGAGTTCGCATCACTTCCTGAGGGCGGGAAACACTTCCATTAGGCGCTGACATCCACACAACAACAACCTGCATTCATTTAGCATCTTGCAAACACTCCAAAGGTGCTTCACGGGAACTAAATATGAAAGAGAAACCCAGCCCGGGCGACTGGAAACTTGGAGGGTTGGTGTCAGGAGCATCTTAGAAAGAGACAGAAAGAAGAAACAAAAAGACACGGAGAGGTTTAGGAGGGATTCTGGAACTCGGGATCAGGCACAGCCCACAGATGATGGAGTGATGGGAGTTGGGGGAAGCGTGAGAGGCTAGAAATTGAGGAGGAGTGCAAAGATCTCGAGATGCTGGAGGCGGTTACAATGACAGGAAGGGGCAAGGCTCCAGGGGAAGTCGAGAACAAAACTGACCATTTCAAATTCAAGGCATTGGAAGCCAATAGAGGTCATAGATTAAAGGAGTGGGAGTGAGGATGAGGAATGGTATGGGTGGAGCTGAGAGTTGGGGTTTTTGGACAGCAGAGTTTTGGGTGAACTGAATTTGGAGAGAGCTATGGAAGATCCCAGCCAGGAGAGCAGCGAGACTGTGTTTAGTGAGACCAATTGTTTTCAGTTTGAAAGGGGCTAGGAGCAGCTCACCTGACTGAGGCTGGCTTGTGGCAACAGGCCCCTGAGGGTTGACAGCTCCAACTCCACCCTGTGATGTGCTGCTGTGGATCACGTGTACTGTCGGGTTGTTGCTGATGGATGAAGAGCCCCCTCCGCAGTCCGAGTCCTCGATGTTGCCCCCGCTGTTGCAGCCTGCACCACATCCTTTCTGCAGCCTAGCAGGAACACACAAAGACACGAGTGGGAAGAGGGGTACGACAAAGCTGCACTCACTTTCTCTCCCTTGGCAGGGTCACCCCGAGACACAAGGAGTCAAAACCTGGGCAGGAGTCCCTGTGGTTACCAACCTTCCCATTCAAAAATCCATAAAAACACTTGGAACATCTTGATTAAACCTCCCCTTCAGCTTCCCTGATCTCAAAACAACAATTCCCAAGTTCTCCTGTCCCTCTGATGTGGCATTTGTCTCTATATTTATTCACATAGGCATTGCTGGGAATTATTATCCAACCCTAATTGCCCAGGAGGGAGTCACCTACACTGCCGTAGAGTCTGGAGTCACATGTAGGCCAGACCAGGTAAGGATGGCAGATTTTCCCTCCCTAAGGGACATTAGTGAAGCAGGTGGGATTTCCTGAAAATTGACACTGGTTTCATGGTCATCATTAGACTCTTAATTCCAGATATTTTGTTGAACTCAATTCCACATACTGCCAGGATAGATTCAAATCCCAGGTAACCGAGGTCTCTGGATGAATAGCCTGGCGATAAATATCATTAGGAGATAGTGAGGACTGCAGATGCTGGAGATCAGAGTTGAAAGTGTGTTGCTGGAAAAGCACAGCAGGTCAGACAGCATCCGAGAAGCAGGAAAATCGACGTTTCAGGCCGGAGCTGATGAAGGGCTCCATCCCGAAATGTCAATTTTCCTGCCCCTCGGATGCTGCCTGACCTGCTGTGCTTTTCCAGCAATACTCTCTCAACAATAAGTATCACTAGGCCATCCCTTCCCGTTCTCGCAAATCTCTCCTGCACCATCTCTTGGCAACCCTTTCTAACATGTGGTGGTACCCCCTCCCCACAAGATTCCAACTGGGACCAAACCAGTTTAAGCACAATGCTTTTCTATTCATAAAGCCCAGGCCTCCACTGTCCCCATCAGAGGGTCGGGCCTTGTAGTCTTGTCTTTTCCTGTTAAGCCAGCACCTTCACAACAGTTAGTGGATCACCTTGACAACCTTACTCTGCCTCATCACTGTTTCGGGTGGCAATTCCCGGATCGGAATGGTGCTACGTGAGCCGACAAATTAAGGCGGCACTAAGATCGGGATTGGCCTGAACGGCCTGCCCTGAGCTCCCCGCCCTGTGGATTCGGGGCCTCACCTCTCCCAGCTGGAGATGAACCAGCTGGAGATGTTCCTCAGGCTGACCGGCTCTCCCCAGATGCTGCGGAGCTGAGTGTGCTGGCCCGCGTACGAGGTGGTCAACGGCGAGACGTAGATGGGGTAGCCGATGGGCTGGTCGCACGATGAGTTGATCATGTTGCGCAGGGCCTGCTTGGCGTTCTGGATGCTGCCACGCTCTGGGTTCCGGTTGCGCAGGAACACCAGCTCCTGCTGTTGCCCTGACCACAGGCCGCGCACGCACTCCCGGTTCACCTGCAGCCGAGACAAACAAAACAGAGGGGAAATAAAAGGGAAACAAGCTATCCGAATCCTCCTGCATTGTCCATTTGATTATATTGTGAAGTGTATCCATGCAATGACCATGTTGAATGGCAGGACAGGCTCAATGGCCTACTCCCATTCCTCTATCGCTTTGGAAAAGTGCAGCATAGTGATACGTGGACTCAAAAAGTTAACTTGAGGCAAAAATGAGGTTTTTAACCCCTGAAAGTTACACCAAAAAATGATTTGGTCAAACTTTAAGGGGAACAGAAGAGTTAGTGAAAAGAAAACATTCCTGCCCACTGCATAGATTAGGACTAGGCTGCACTGACTAAAAAAACAAGAGACTGGCCTTTTGGGAACGAAGAGAGGAAACATCCTGGCACAAAGGTTTAGAACTCTCTTCTGCAAACAGTGACCAATGTGGGAACGAAGCCAGTTAAAATAAAAACTGAAGTTTTCATCGAACGAAGGAGGTGGGGTTAAATTTGGATTTAGGTCACATGTCAGCTGAACGTGCTCCTCCTGACGCAAAGTTCCCAGAATGCATTGGGAGCTGTGGAACACCTCCCTCTCCCCCCCCCCCCACCCATGCTGTGTAAGATGACATTACCCATTACCTTAATGACACGGAAACTCAGGTATCGCTTGTTGAGCATGATGATCTTGTACTCATCACTACCGTCGTCCATCACGTGGCGCAGTGCCAGCAATGACTGGGTGTTGGTAAGTATGGCATTACGCCAGGCCGGATCACCCTCATGGGAGATCACCATCTTCTCGTCATTGTTGGTGATGGCATCGAACAGCACGGCAGGGTCATCATACTCATCGGGGGACGTGAAGTGATCCTGGGCAACAACAGTCATAGAGTCAGAGGACTGTACAAGACGGAGACATTCCCTTCGGCCCAATTTTATCCAGAGATCCTAAATTAATAAGGGCGGCATGGTGGCTAGCACTGCTGCCTCACAGCGCTGGGTTCAATTCCCGCCTCAGGCAACTGTCTGTGTGGAGTTTGCACGTTCTCCCTGTGTCTGCGTGGGTTTCCTCCGGGTGCTCCGGTTTCCTCCCACAATCCAAAGATGTGCAGGTTAGGTGAATTGGCCATGCCTAATTGCCCATAGTATTAGGTGAAGGGGTAAATGTAGGGGAATGTGTCTGGGTGGGTTGCTCTTTGGCGGGTCGGTGTGGACTTGTTGGGCCGAAGGGCCTGTTTCCACACTGTAAGTAATCTAATCTTAATCTAGTCCCATTTGCTAGCATTTGGCACATATCCCTCCAAACCCTTCCTATTCATGTCCCCATCCAGATGCCTTTTAAATGTTGTCATTGTACCAGCCTCCACCAGCTCATTCCATACACACACCACCCTCTACATGAAACAATTGCCCCTTAGGTCGCTTTTATATCTTTCCCCTCTCACCTTAAACCTACACCCTCTAGTTATGGAATCCCCTACCCTGGGGAAAAGATCTTGACTATTCACCATATCTAATTTTATAAACCTCTGTAAGGTCATCCCTCAGCCTCCGACGCTCCAGGGAAAATAGCCTCATCCTGTTCAGTCTCTCCCTGTAGCTCAAACCCTCCAACCTTGGCAACATCCTTGTAAATCTTTTCTGAACCCTTTTCAAGGTTCACAACATCTTTCTTACAGCAAGGAGACCAGAACTGAATGCAGTATTCCAAAAGTGGCCTAACCAATGTCCTGACCTCCCAACTCCCATACTCAGTGCACTGACCAATACAGGCAAGTGTACCAGAAGGGAGAGAAAAAACAGCCAGTGCAAATCAGACAGAACCCAGAATCACTGGGACTGGTCTGTGGCCCAGAGATGACCAGATAGCACAGTCTTCTGCCCACCTGCACCCTGTTTGACAGTACCTAATACCCTCTCATTGCTGCAGATCCACTCCATACCTGATGCAGCTTCAGTGACATCCGGACCCCGGGAGCCACTACTTTCTGCAGTAACTCCATGTCGACAAAGACCCACTCGTCCCGGGGGCAGGTGATCCGGAAATCACCTTTGAACAGGGCGTGTAGCCCATACAGGAATGGCTCCAGACTGCTGTGAGAGAAACAGACGGGGGGGGTGGGGGGGGGGGGGGGGAAAAGAGGGGGAGGGCAGAGACACAGCAGCATGGTAAGATTAATGTCAAAGATCCTCCAACACCTGGTCAGCATTCCCAGATTCCTGATGCTTGTGGCGGAATTCCCACTCGGATACATGAAATACCGTTAATCTAACCTCTCCTGGACCATATCCCAATTCATTCCGGCTCACCCTGACCTACCAACATTTCTCACACGCCTCAAAAGCAGGGTGACCAACACAGGCCCCAACAAATACCTTGATATTAAAATTCATACCCCTATCTTCAAATCCCACTCATCCCCTTCCTATCTCTGTATCTACCTCAGAGTCCTACGCCCATCTGGGATCTCTGTGCAAGGGACCGGAAATGGGGGAATGTACAATCGCCCAATTCTCATTACTCCACCATAGGCAGCCCTTCATCTGCTGGGCCTCCCCAAAAAACCTCCCTCTCACTCTCCTCCTTGAAACCAGCCACTTTAACCAAGCCTTTGGCTTCCTCACCGGTCTGGAGCTTAGCTGACACTGGGCTGAAGGGAAACATAAATATCTGTGTAATCTGAGCTCATGACAGATCAATAAAGCTGCAGTCCCACTGCAATGTTTGCTGACTGCACTGGACAGTCCGTACCAGAACGGTCACGGGACCTCAACATTCACCCATCCTCTGGACAAAGGGCCTCTGGCCCAGACGTGGACTCGGGCTTTGAGTATTCATTGTGTATTTACCGTGAGGCCCAACCTGACTGATCAACACTGAACTCAACAGGTCAGCAAGAAGCACTCCCTCCATCCAACACCAACACTCGCCCTAAAACTGCTGTCACTGCATTCCGTAACCACTGACACAACACCCCAACTCACACCACCCCTCTGCTCTTCTGAGCTGCGGACAGTGAGATGAAGGAGCCTGCGTATGCAGGCAAGGTGGTTGGACCCTCTCCGCTCGCTCACTTACCTGGCTGACATGCTGTGGGAAGCTGTCCCCAGGGCTCTCCGGCCAAGAATGCAGAGTCCGAAACACAAGGTCACCAGGTGAGAGGTCCTGTCACTCTCCACAGACTTCATAAGATGGTGGTGGGCGGAAATTAGACAGAGAGGAAGATAGAGTTACATTAATCAACTGAGTTGGACCAAAAACTCAGGACTGAATTTCACTTTGACAGTGTCCAGCATTGTACCATTAAACATAACATCTGTCTGTGCTGGGACTGGGGTGACTGGGGGAAAGGACAGAAGAGGAGGTCAAACAAGTGACTGCTTTCAAGGTGACCAATTTGGGATGTTTGTGTAAAAAACACAACTTACAGCCCAGCACAAATACAAGTCCAACATCATTGCAGGAATGTGACTTTAAATACATCCACAAACCAACGGGGGTAATTATAGAAGGACAAAACAATGAACAGAATCCTAATGGGAGGGATCTCAGAATCCCAGGCCTAAAGGATGAAGTAACAAGGACAGTCTACATTGAATTTTATTCCCTCAAGTGTAGACAATTAAGGAAAGATCTTTTCAAGGTATTTGAGACAGAGAAAATATTCTCTCTGATTGGAGCAGGCATCAATCTTCATGATAAAGGCTAGCATTAACATCCCAGGAATAGCTGTAAAACAGGAAATCGGAAGTGGGGAGGAATTCAAGAGGATTACGAACCCCTGGGAAATGGTACAGAGTAAGGGCAAACTGACAAGTGCACAGGCCCTGATGGGCTTCATCCTAGAGTCTTAAAAGAAATAGTGAGTGAGATAGCTGATGCTGTGACTTTCAGTTTCCAAAACTCCCTTTACTCGGGATGGTTGCTTTAGACTTAGCGAACGTAGAACATAGTGAGTGTAACACCTCTATTCTGAAAAGGATGGGAGACAGAAAGCAGGACACTACAGGCCAATTAGCTCAACATCTCTAATCGGGAGGATGTTAGGAACTATTATTAAACACATTTCACACATGGAAAAGTTCACAGTAGAGACCACATGATTTTGTGAAAGGGAAACCATTTTGAACCAATTTGTCGGAATTCTTCAAAGTAACGTGCTGTGGACGAAAGAGGGATGTAATGTGTTCCGATTTCCAGAAGGCATTCGATAAGGTGCCACAAAGGTTACTGTAGAAAAATCAAGGCTTGTGCTGTTTGACAACATCTTGGGTGGATAGACAATTGGCAGCTTAATGCCAGCGAGTAGGCATGACAGTCATTTTATGGTTGGCAAGATGTTCCGAATGGTGGGCCTCCAGAGTCAGTGCTGTGGCATCAACTTTTACAATTTAGATAAATGACTTAGATGAAAGGACTAAAAGTTTAAGTCACATTTACCGATGTCAGAACGACAGGTAGAAAGGCAAGTTGTGAGGAGAACATAGTGAGGCAACAGAGAGAAAGAGTTAGGTTAACCAAGTGGGCAAAAATGTGGTAAGTGGAATATAATGTAGGAAAATCTATAATTGTCCATCAAGAATAAAAAGGAAGCATCTAAATGATGAGAGACTTGGAGAAAAGCAGAAGGAGTGGAGTGTCTGAGTGGGAAGGTACAGCAAGTAATTAGGAAAACTAACAGAATGAAGGGAAATGAATATACAAGCAGGGCGGTTATTCCTCAGAGATTGGTGAGATCACATCGAGAGTATTGTATACAGTATCGGTCACCCTGTTTAAGGAAGGACACAAATGCACTGGAAGTAGTACAGAGAAGGTTCACGAGACCAACACCCCAAGCATGCGGTTCGGTGCAGAAAGAGATCATTCGGCCCATCGAGTGAAACTGACTTTCCGAACAGCAACTCACCCAGACCCCTACCATATCCTTATAACCCCACATTTCCCATGGCTAACCCACCTAACCTGCACATCCCTGGACAATATGGGACAATTTCTCATGGCCAATCCACACTAACCTGCACATCCCTGGACAATATGGGACAATTTCTCATGGCCAATCCACCCTAACCAGCACAACCCTGGGCACTATGGGACAATTTAGCATGGCCCATCCACCCTAACCTGCACATCCCTGGACACTATGGGACAATTTAGCACGGCCAATCCACCCTAACCTGCACATCCCTGGGCACTATGGGACAATTTAGCACGGCCAATCCACCCTAACCTGCACATCCCTGGGCACTATGGGACAATTTCTCATGGCCAATCCACCCTAACCTGCACATCCCTGGGCACTATGGGACAATTTAGCACGGCCAATCCACCCTAACCTGCACATCCCTGGGCACTATGGGACAATTTAGCACGGCCAATCCACCCTAACCTGCACATCCCTGGGCACTATGGGACAATTTCTCATGGCCAATCCACCCTAACCTGCACATCCCTGGGCACTATGGGACAATTTCTCATGGCCAATCCACCCTAACCTGCACATCCCTGGGCACTATGGGACAATTTCTCATGGCCAATCCACACTAACCTGCACATCCCTGGACACTATGGGACAATTTAGCACGGCCAATCCACCCTAACCTGCACATCCCTGGGCACTATGGGACAATTTCTCATGGCCAATCCACCCTAACCTGCACATCCCTGGACACTATGGGACAATTTAGTATGGCCAATCCACCCTAACCTGCACATCTTTGGACTGCGGGAGGAAACCAGAGCACCTGAAGGAAACCCAGGCAGATATGGGCAGAATGTACAAACTCTACACAGACCCTTGGGTCCCTGGCACTGTGAGGCAGTAGAACTAACCACTGAGCCACTGTACTGTCCTGACAGGTTTGCAAGCAGTGCAGGTAGATCATAGTAAACAAGGACATAGTGAGTGAGAGTATAGGGTGCTTAGACTGGGGCATTCAGATTGTAGGTTTTTGTTAGGCAAAGGTAGCAACCTCAGTTTTAATATTAAACAACTGGTGAAGCATTAGTTGCCATTGTAGAGGACAGTTCCAAACCTTAACCACTCTGTGCGTCAAAGTGCTCCCGGATTTCACTCCTGATTAATTTTGAGAATCGGCGCCCTGGTCTGAGGCTCCGCAACTTGTGGAAATAGTTTCTGTCTATCTAAATCTACCAGTTCCAGTTAATATCTTGGAACCTTTGATCAATTCTCCCCTCAACTAAGTTCCAGGAAACACAGCTCTAGTTCATACACTCTCTCCACTGAATTAAATTCTCAAAGAGCTGGTATCAATCTGGTAAGGTGACACTGCACTCTCTCCAAGGCCAATATCGCCTTTGAGCTGACGGGGCTCAGTGGTTCCATTTTTCAACAGTCCAGAGTATTTTACCCAGAGAGCAGAGAATGTGGAACTTGCAACCACAGGGAATGCTTGAGGCAGTTAGGTTCATTAAAGAGGAAGTGAAAATTGCAAAGGCTGTGTTGTTTGCACGAACCATGCACATCAACAAAGAGTCACTAGGCAGTCACTAGCCTGTTTCCGTGCTGTAAACCCAATGTATTACTTTAATAGGATGAGGTTGGACATTAAGGGACATAGAACCAAGCCAGGTAAAATGGAGTCAAGAGAGAAAGGACTGATTAAGGAGAGTTAGCATAGGTTTGTGGGAGGGAAGTCATGTCTCTCAAACTTCACAGCATCCCTACAGTGTGGAGACAGGCCATACGGCCCAATGAGTCCACTACACCCCTAGGAAGAGCGTGCCACCCAGATCCATCCACCTACCCTATCCCTATAACCCTGCATTTCCCATGGCTAACCCAACCAGCCAGCACATCCCTGGACACTACAGAGCAATTGAACATGGTCAATCCACCCTAACCTGCACATCCTTGGACTGACTAAGATTTGAACTGATTTGAGTTTTTGATTGAGAACTTGATCAAGGGTTTTGAGAAGGTAACGAAAAAGATTGATGAGGGTAGAGTGATAGACATTGTTAACATGTACTTTAGTAAAGCCTTGGACAACAAGCTGTGGATTAATTAGTAAAGTTAGATCACATGGGATTCAGGGAAAGCTTGCCAACTGGATACAAAATTGGCCACTTTAGTCTGTCACTTACATAAACGATTTGGATGAGAATTTAGGAGACATGGTTAGTAAGTTGGCGAATGACACCAAACTTGGTGGGATAGTGGACAGTGAAGGTGGTTATCTAAGATTACAAAGAGATCTTGATCAATTGGGTCAATGGGCTGAGGGGCGGCAGATGGAGTTTAATTTGGACAAATGCGAGATACTGCATTTTAGTAAAACAAACCAGGGCTGGACTTTTCAATTAATGGTAGGCCCCTGGGTATTGTTGTAGAATAGAGAGACCGAGGGGTTCAGGTACCTAATTCTTTGAAATTTGCCTCACATAAAGACTGGGTGGTTAAGGCAGCGTTTAGCACACTTGCCTTCATTGCTCAGAACTTTGAGTAGAAGAGTTGAGAAGTCCTGTACATGAACAGGAAAGGTCTGGAGGGAAATGGGCCAATTGCAAGCAGGTGAGACTAGTTTAGATTGGGATTATGGTTGGCATGGACTGGTTGGACTGAAGGGTCTATTGTCATGCGGCACGACTCTTAATTCTTCCATAGTGTAACTGAATAGTGGAGTAAGTGGGAGGGACTGACTGGCCTCCTGCTGCATCTTACAAAAGACAGAGTGGAGAAGGGGGCTCTTTGTGCCCATGTTGTTGCTGTGGCCCACCTTGTCCCGCCGACTGGCACAGTACTGGATCCAGTCAAGGTAGACATTGCAGAAGGAGGCCAGGGAGATGCCTTGCATGCGGTGGTCGTAGTCATCATCAATGTTGTGGTTGAAGGTGGGATCGCTGTCGGCATAGCTGGGGCTGGAGCACGGATGGAGCACCTCCTGGATCGCATCATTGTTCACCCATTCCTCCAACTTCGGAGAGTGGATCACGTAATAGATAATACTCTGGCAGAGAGAGGGACCAGCAGAGACAAGAGGGTGGGGTAAGTGGGAAGGACGGGGTTGGGGGCGCGGAGAGACATGGGGCAGGGAGATGGGGAAGAGGGATGGAGAGGTTGGGGAAGAGGAGGTGGGGAACAGGGGACAGAGGGTGGAACAGATTCGAGAATGGGGAAGGAGAGAGAGAGAGAGAGAGAGAGAGAGAGAGAGAGAGAGAGAGAGAGAGAAAAAGAGAAAAGCGAGTTAGGACCACATGACAAACATTAATGTTTCTGTTACCTCAAAGTTACCCATTGCTGTGTTGTACTCACACAGTAGGGGGGCTCCCACTCCAAAGAAGTCAGGATGGAATCCAGGCTGATATTCCCAGTGTAAGTACTAAGGCAAAGCTGCACTGCTGGATTCACGGTCTTTCAGACCGACTCAGCTGTGTCCCTTCAGGTGGATGTAAAAGACCCCTTCAGATATTGTACCTGTCCTTGGGACTGCTTGATGGGCCATTATAGAGGAAAATTTACAAGTGTACATGTAAGTCGGAGGGAGCGTAGGCCACTGAATGAAACCATGACAGATCAGGATTACTCCTCATTCCCACCTCCCTCCGATCAACTTTCACCCCTCGCTGACCATGTGCCTGAAAAATATTCCAGGAGTTCGTTTCCACCACCCTTTCAGGATGAGAATCTCAAAGACTTTGAAAAAAAATATTCTCCTTGCCTATCTTAAATGGGTGACTCTTGCTTTTGAAAGGGTAATCCCTCATTCTAAATTCTCCCATGGGAGGAAGCAATCTCTTCCCGGCCAGTCAGCAACTCTCATGATGTTATGTGTTTCGATAAAGTCACCTCTTACTTCCTAACATTTATTCATAAAGCAGCCTGTCCATTCCAGATATAAGTCAAGTAACTATTCTCTCTACGGCTTCAACGGGCGGCATGGTGGCACAGTGGTTAGCACTGCTGCCTCACAGCACCAGAGACCCGGGTTCAATTCCCGCCTCAGGCGACTGACTGTGTGGAGTTTGCACATTCTCCCCGTGTCTGCGTGGGTTTCCTCCGGGTGCTCCGGTTTCCTCCCACAGTCCAAAAAATGTGCAGGTCAGGTGAATTGGCCATGGTAAATTGCCCGTAGCGTTAGGTAAAGGGGTAAATGTAGGGGAATGGGTGGGTTGCGCTTCGACGGGTCAGTGTGGACTTGTTGGGCCGAAGGGCCTTATTATTATCTTTAATAAGATGACCACTATCATTGTATAGTGTATTGCAGTGGTCTCACTAATGCCTTGTATAATTGAAGTATGACTCTATAATCTTCAAGCTTTCACACCTGATCTGTAACTAACCTGGTCCTGTCCCTGTCCTGGAAGTATCTGATGGGGACAGTGCAGAAGGAGCTTTACTTGCTATTTAAAATAGAGAAAATATGAATTCTGCACCTAATGTATGTGACACCTTACCATGTTCAGCGAATGTGTTTCATTCTGCGACTGGGTATCTGACATAGGAGTGTGACCCAAGCACAGGGAAACAAATAAGCTGTTTACAAACCAGCGTAGCCATCAACATCCCCAACAGCAAGCTCCACACAAGGAAGAATCCCAATGGATAGATCCTTTCACTCAGTCAGATGGAGGTACACTGTGTACTTGGGCTTTTTCAATTTTAAGCTAAAGGGAAGCTTGAGGTTCATAAAATCTATTGTCACTCTATTATTTCAGTGCAGCTCTGGGGTGAGAGACCAATCTGGGTACAGGAGGCTGAGGGGGGGGGTCTGCTTCTGTGTGGCAGCATGTTAGGACCCCCGGTTAAACCCAGTACCTTGACGTAGTACGTGATGAGGATCTTGCGGAGGTCGAACACTTGCAGCATGGAAGCTGCGTTGTTGTCACTGATGCTGTAGCCCTCCAGGACATACTTGGTGGCTGCCACCTCCCAGGCCAGCCAGCGCTGTCCAAAGGCAGCGTTGAACGACAGCATGTGGGGCAGGTGACCAGGCTCACAGCAGCAGCAGCCCTCGTCTTCTTCCACTCCCTCAGTAATGGCCTCCACCTCCCGCTGCTGGCAATAGGTACCTGTTGAAATGGGGGGGGGGGGGGGGAAACACACACACACACACACATCAAAAGAGGGCGATCGGTGAGAAATCTGGTGGGGGGGCGGGGGATGGGTGTTTGGGAGGGAGTTAAGTTCCAACACTGTCTGGTGAGCCATAACGCAGACCTTGGCTGTGCACACCAGCAGCAGGGAAGGAGGGCAATTTTTAATGTAAACAGTCACTGCGTGAAGTACCTCGGAACTCCAGGCCTCGCAGCTGAAAGGTAACAATCCCATTGCCTATCTCGATCAGGTGAACCAGTGCGTTTAGGTAATCCGAGGCCAGGATGAAGCAGTCGCCCATGGCGTAGTTGCCCCAACGACCCAGGAGCAAGTCCCCACACAGGCTGTGCTGCAGCGAGCGCGTTAGGTGCTCGTAGAAGATAGAGTTGAGATTATTGTCGTCCGCTCCTGAAATGCAAGTATTTTCAGATAAACCACTTATTCGCTTCCTCCCCTTTCCACCTCCCAAGTGGGAATGTGGAAGACATTCTCTCCCTCCTTGTTCTACAGGAGGGAACACAGGTTCTGTGAAACCCAGGTAGCGAGGTGCAGGATCATGGGGCTGAGGATGGGAGAGTTTGCTATCCCCTGCCCTCCCTTACGTTTGCGGGATAATGGGGACAGCTTCTGTCCCTTTGTCCAAAAGCCACCTTAACCTCCAGGCCACTGACTCGTGTTTGACAATTCCAAGCAGACAAAACCAGCAGCCGAGACTGTCCTATGGAGCCTGTCCAGACCAAGATGAAACTCAGTAACTGAACACTCCTCCTACAGCCATAGAATCGCCTGGGAAAGGGTGCAGGATTGGAGAGAAAACCCGGGGGGGGCAGTAAAAATGTCAGGCAATGAAACCCAGTCCAGGAAGTGAAGGAGAACCAAATAAAGGCCAGTGAAACTGGGATGGGTCAACATGCAGTTTGGTCAGGCCTGGGAGGACGGCACACATCGTTCAAACCCCTCAAAACAAAAATTTTTAAAAAAGCAGGAAATCAGAACACAACCACAAAGCGCTCCCTCACCCACGACCCCCAGAGCCCTACCGAGCTAAGCAAAGGGTACCTGGGTTCCTGTCCAGTTGCGTGACCAGCCGAGTGTTAGAGTGGTCAACCCGCTTGGTGCTGTAGGGAAGGAGACAAAGAGAGGAGCAAGTCATGGCCATGGTATAGAATGCAGACAAGACCCAACGAATGACCCAAAGAACTTGACAGAGGACTTGAAGCACCCTTGAAAGATAAACCGTCGAGGCAGCCTTGCAGATCGAGTGAACTGCAGCATGTTACAGAGTTACACAAGTGTGATGCCAAACCCAGCTGTCAGAGGACACATCACCTTCTGAAATCTAACCCAGGTCCTGACTGCAGGACAGAACCAGGATGATCTCACCCCCTGACTCGCACCGTCGCTGCTTCTGCACAGGACAGGAGAAGGAGCAGAGTGCTCCTTCACTAACACTCCCCGAACCACGAACAAGTGATTTCACAAAGCGAAACTTAAGATGGTGGAGATCCTTACTTGTAATCTCGTTCCCAAAACTTCACTGGCCTGGCATAGGAGGTGATGAACACAGCACTGCCAAGGAGTGGGTTCAAAGGGGTGGAGACAAAGGCCGAGAGCACAGCCTGGACAAACAGCATTGCAGAGTCTGCACGTTGTATCTGGTTAAGGAAAGGACATATACCGGCCCAATGCTGACTGGAGACAGCTCTCAATGGTGTCAGCATTGAGTCATTCACGTACCTGGGGTACATTAACCCAAACTTCGACCTGTCTGCAACAGTTTACAGGTGTCTGTATATCCTTGCTTTCTTCTCTCTGCCCTTTCATGGGATGAGGGTATCCGTGCCAAGGCCAGCATTTGTTGCCAATCCCTAGTAGCCCCTTGATTTGCCAGGGCCATTTCAGAGGGAAACCTCATCGCTGTGCGTCTGGAGTTGCATGGAGACCAGACTGGGCAGGGATGACAGATTTCCTCCCCTCAGGGACATTAGTTGAACCTGATGGGTTTCGTGACAATTGGTAATAGTTTACAACACCAAAGACTAGCTTTGGAGATCCTTGATTCAACAGCTTCATTTGAACTCCATCAGCAGAGGCATTGGGATTGAACTCACCCACCCAGAGCCTCCATCTCGGAGTTGCTAGCCAACCAACATGACCACCAAATCCCCTTCTCCAAAGTCTGTTTTCTCTCCCCCCACCCCTCCTAAAAGATCGCATCTTAATTGAAAACCGTTTTGACAAAGCTAGAGGGACAGGAAAAGGATACGAGGCACGGCGAACGGCTGGGCGAAGGCATGGAACGCTGAGCCCCACGTGATCTGCCAGGGGGCGATGTAGGTCAGCACAAAACGCAACTTGTACAGCAGGTCCCAGAGCTGGATGCAAGGAAATCAGAGTCAGCATCCACATGTACAGTGCGGCAGAACACACAGAATCTTCTTATTTACAACAGTTACCAGGTTTGTTCATGAGTCCTGTAGGGAATTATCTTCCAGAGGGCAGTTATTAAACAAGGTAGAAAGAAACATGGGTTATAGCCGGAATACAGCACTTCCTCCTGCACTTTCTCATGAAAGATGCCCAGAACAGCTCCCGTACTTGTTATACATATCACCCACATGACAATGCGTTAACTAACAGGAAAGACACGGAGAGCCAGGCAGCAGGTTGATTGGTTTTCCAGCAGGTTCACAGGCTCTGGACCAACTTCTGCAGGATAGTTTGGGAAGGGAATCAGGAAGTCAAATTACTCCTGGAGTAGCACAGTGAATCCATCCATCAAGTTCTTCCCCCTTTCACATAGCCTCTTTTCATGTCTCCTGGCAGCCTCCTCACAATCCTCAGTTCCACCCATTTTTGTGTCACCTGGAAGCAAACCCTTTCACCAATAAGATAGGGAATAACTGGGGCCTCCAAGCACGAACCCTTCGCGGGTCCAAGGCCTTGAAATCCACCCTAAAGCTGGGACCCAGATCTGGACGCAACATTCCAGCCTAACCAGGGGTTAAAACAGGTTTCGCTTTACCCCTTCGCTTTTCCCCTTCGCATTTTTTACCCTGGGCATCTACTCACCAAGTTGAGGATTCTGAACGCCTCGGTCCCTGACCTAACAATGCAATAATGCCCTTTGGTCCAGTCGTGTGAAAATCGTCCTGACTGCAGATTGAAACAACCCGCCAGGTTTAGGCCTGCCCCTTCAAAAGGGCAATCCAGTTCAGCCATGGTCTCTCCCCAGATCCCAGCAACATTTAGCAACCCCGTTTCTACCCTGCTCTAGCAGGGGAGACGGGGAATCAGAGATTTGCCACAGAAGGTGACAGCCCGGGGCTGACAGGTATGTCTTCTTACTTGCCTTGCTGCAGATGACAGACATGAAGTAATAGTCGAGCAGAAAGGTCTCGGAGAAGTGGCTGTAGTCGAAGCGGAAGAAGAGGACGGTGAAGCTCAGGGTGATGTACTGATGGCAGGGGCAGCAGAAGGAGGAGCGAAGGAGCTTCATCCCGGCCACCGTTATAAAGAGCGGGTCGCTACTGAAAGAGGGAGAGAGCAGAGGGCATGGTGGTCACAAACATCATCTGCAATCTTCAACGAGAACAAGACGGGCGCGGGGGGGGGGGGGGGGGGGGGGGGATGAGGTGGGCATCAAGAGTCAGAAAGGGAACGCATCCTTGAGAGGTCAGCACAGCAGGAGAGCAGCACGACACGACAAGAACAGAACTCCCACTCTGTCATTCCCTTCGCCACTTCAGGGTGTCATAGGGCACTGTACAGCCAGTGATGTACTCCTGAAGGGAGGGCACTGCTGCAAACACGGAAGCCAAGTTCGGCAGAGCAAGATCCCACAATGCGACAGTCACCAAATGATCTCTTTTACTCTGTCCAACTATGCCGCCTGAGGAATAAATGCCAGAAAAACTAATCAATCTCAGACAACTAAGGACAGATGGGACCCGGTTCCTCTTCCAGCCGCTCTGGAAGGGTGGACAGATGCCTCGGATTAATATCTCACCTGGAAAACTGCAATTCTGACAGCCCCCTCCCCTCAAGTGGGTGGGTGGGTGGGTGGGATGGGTCATCAGCTTGAACTACACACCAAGTCTGGAGTGGGACGCCCTTAACTTCCCAAGTAAAACCAAGAGACAGAGTGCTGGCCACAATGCCAATGGGGTACAGGATGTGAGACTTTGGAACTGGTTCACAGAGTATGTCAGGCGCCCCGTGGGATTATCATGGGAGGGAAGTCCATGTCTCCAAAGATGGAACCCTGGGTCACTCTCATCACCATTCACAAAGGGAAGGCTCCCATTCCCTCCCCCCCAGTTCCAAACTGCACCAGGAGCTGCCAACTGGTGTTCTCTTCGGTTAAACCCTTGCCGGGCTCCATTACTCACTATTTTCCCAGCTTGTGGCGGCTGCTGACTGCACTGGCGTCGGTGGTGAGGGCGCTGAGGATGACTGCTGGGTAGATGAAGTACTTCTCCATGCACTGGAGCCAGGCATAGACTTTCTCAAACCACATTAGCTGGGCTGCATCTGACGGAGGGGAAAAAAGTGGTGAGGTGGAAAAGCTCAGCGTAAAACAAACCCGGCACATCCTCCCCCATACCAACACCGAACATTATCAAATTCACTCTGATGTTCGGCACTCGAGTATAACAGGCTCCCCACGTGGCCCGACCATCCCAGTCCACTCTGTTCCCAGTGGGTTCAAGTGGGATATTGCCACTCCAGGGGGAACAGTCACTTGTCTGACAGGGATAATGATCATATTCCACATTGCCTCTTCCATTCATCTGTAACACACAGTCAGAGACACAAGATGAAGCCGTGCTGTGGGCTAACTTTCCACCCTCTCCACCCTGCACTGGGCCACAGAAGAGGAAAGTAACTCACACCACAGTCTCTTTGGGTGAATTCTGCTCCCCGCCGGTGCACAGGGTGGTTTCAGTGCACTCTTCACTCTGAGCCAGTCACTGACCGGGCCCTTGGAATAGCCACAACCAAAAATGGGAACAAGGAATTGTGCAGAAACCCTACCGACCCAAGCCACTTTAGTACACCTGCCCCTTTTAAGGGCAGACAACCCCAACAGCGAAATCTGTTACAAATAAAACTTAAAAGCACAGCTAGAGTAGGTTCAGTGCATCTGATGGCAAGGACATCATCCAGTGTCAAGACGGTGGACTGAAATGTATCACCTCTGCCATGAAGGTGTGGTGGGACAATGTGGACAATTATATCAAGGACTATCACAGGGACAGTGGGTCGAATCTGTCAGCAGACGCCACTGTTTGATAGTGATGATTGCATTGGGTGGGGGGGGGGGGGGTGCGTGTTGTTTGGTATGAGCAGGCTGCAAAAAATAGCTCAAAAAGGGGAAAAATAACAAGTCAGAAGGTCCCAGAGTCAGACCGGGTACGAGTCTGGTGTAGCAACCCACACCCCTCTCACCAAGTCAGAAATAACGGCCCCTTCAAGAACGAGCCAGGGCAAGCTCCATTGATAATACAGAGCAGCAGCCAGGAAACCTTCCAGGAATGGTAGGCAACCGAGGGATTGGAGTAACTGAAAACCTAAAAGGAATTAATTAGTAAAAAGAGTTAGGACATGAAAGATTAACTGGACTTAGGGTTATTAAATTCCCCTGACCAGATGAGCTTCATGCTTGAGTATTTCCAGAACAGAAACAGGCTATTCAGCCCATCAATTCCATACTGGTGTTCATTTCGGCTTCCTCTCATCCTCTGGTGATTCCACTCTTTCCTTCTATATCTTTCTCCCTCATTTTTATCCAACTTCCCTGTTAAATAGATCATTCACTGCTCCCCGACCAACGACCATTTGCCTGAACTCCTGTATGCCACTTATTAGGAGTTTTTAAAACAGATTTCGGGCCTCTAGTTTTGGTCCTTCCCGCACGTCTCTAAGTTCACTTGTAGAACAACTGCCCCAAAGACTGCTGGGAGTGATGTCACTGGTGGGGGTGGTCCGGCCGTAAATAACTCCTTACCAACATGTGGAACCTGGAATTCCCAGCAGCCCCACAGACGGGCTCAAATCACAGCATCACGGAGGAATGGTTCCGACTCAATGGCAGGTGACAGACTTTCCAGACTCCTCAAATACCATCCTTTGAGGATACCAAGTCCTGTCCTACCCTACCAGAGAGTGAGGGCCCACTGATAGGGCGAGTGGCCCTGGGAGAGACCTCATTGTTCACTCCATACACAACATGGTTTGGTGGCTTCAGGTCAAACAAGCCTGTGACTCAAATTTCCCCACACACCCCGTCTAGCGATCAATGCAAGAATGAAAACCCCACCTTTGTCCAAATGTACTTGCACGCACCCCAGCCCATGCAGGCAAACTGCTGCCAGTACAGGTCTGGGTCCTGCAGCAATACCACAAAACTCAGTGACAATGATCGGACTTACCTCGGACCTCAAACTGGCTGTACTCCCTGGATTTCAGCATTGGGTGGGACAGGCAGCACCACGGGAGCTGTTTACGGAGCTGCGGAAGGAGGTAGTGTGTCAGGAAGCCAACCAGGCCAGCCAGGGCATAGAGCACGTAACTCAGAACCGGCTGCACCAGAGACCGAGACCGAGAGGGAGGAACAGAAAACAACAATGAGAGGAGAAACAGCAGGATACCGATTACCGCTGCGGGTCCTACTTCTCACAACTGGTTACTGAAGGCAACCTGTGCCTGCAGCTACAGAAAAATCATGCTGCTTTGTTTCAATGAAATAACTGCTTCCCTCCACACAGGCTCACGGGTTTGAGCTCAGATCTTGGAGCCTTGAGCCCACAGTCTGGGGAATCTTTTTTAAGAAATGTTCATTCATGGGATGATAACGTCGCTGGCTAGCCCATCATTTGTTGGCCATCCCTAATTAGCCAGAGGGCAGTTTAAGAGTCAACCCCATCGCTGTGGGTCTGGAGTCACATGCAGGCCAGAGTGGGTAAGGACAGCAGTCTCCTTTCCGAAAGGGCAAATGATTCATGGTCATCGTTCGATTCTGAATTCCACAAGTTTACTGAATTCAAATTCCACCGTCTGCCATGGTGAGATTTGAACCCAGGTCCCCAGGACATTACCTGGGTCTCTGGATTAACAGGCCAGCATTAACACTACTAGACCATTGCTCCCCCTGGTAATAGAGTGCAGCACTGTCAGAGGCACTGTGTTGGGGGTGTGATGCTGCATGGTTCATGTGAAATGGTCTTCATTTAGAGGATTACGGATGATGCTGGTTGAGCTGGCATGTATGGTATATCCCGAAATGTCCTTCAGACATGGTACTGAGCTGTCTTCGTGAACTGCTACAGTTCAGGCGGTTTTCCAAGCTCTCGGTCTCACTCTCACTAATAAATTTACATCCAGTCATTTTGGCTGTATCAGTCCAGTTTCTAGGCCAATGGTTACTCCCAGGATGTAGGTAGTGAGGGATTCAGCGATGGAGTGACTTTGGAAGTCAATGAGAAATTACTTTTTGAAGATGGTCATTGCCTGGTATGTGTAACACGAATGGCACTTGCCTGCTTTCAGCCCAAGCCTGGATATTGTCCATGGACATGGACTGCTTCAGAATCGGAGGAATCCCAAATGGTTCTGAACACTGATGAAAACCCCCCCCACTTCTGACCTCACGATGGAGGGAAAGTCATTAATGAAGCAGCTGAAGATGGCTGGGTCTAGGACACTCCCCTGAGGAACTCCTGCTGAGATGTTTTGCAGCTGGGATGACTGACCGCCAACCATCTTCCTTTGTGCCAGGTATGACTCCAACTATCAGAGATCCCCCCCCCCCCCCTCGCGATTCCCACTGACTCTGGTTTTGCTAGTGCTACACAGTCAAAAGTGCCCTTGACATCAAGAGCTGTCACTCTGACATCACCTCTGGAATTCAGCTCTTTGGTCCATGTTTGAACCAAAATCAGGAGCAAAGTGGCCCTGGTGGAACTGAACTGAGTGCCAGTGAGCAACATATTGCCGCTTGATAGCACTGATGAGTTGTTCCATTGCTCTTACTACCTGCAGTGTTCCCTCCAAGTCAAATTCAACACAGAGGAGTCCTGATTCATCAGCTTTTCTTCGGCGGGGGGGGGTCTGGGGTTTATGTGGTAAGCAGTATATTTCCTTGCCCCCTGTTTGACCTGATGCTCTAAGAGCTGACAGAATCTGGAGTCAATGTT
Source organism: Chiloscyllium punctatum (assembly GCF_047496795.1). Lineage (NCBI taxonomy): Eukaryota > Metazoa > Chordata > Chondrichthyes > Orectolobiformes > Hemiscylliidae > Chiloscyllium > Chiloscyllium punctatum. The sequence continues at coordinate 72,783,939 of NC_092769.1, forward strand.
GGGAAATCCCAGTGGAGCTCCCTTGACTGCGTCGCCATTTCTTCTGGGACGATTAAACACAGGGAAGGTGACTTTACTGTCCGGGACAGTGTGTGGAAAGAAAGATTCCAAGATCACATCCCGTTGTTTCGTGACTACTCTCTGTGAGATAGCTTTCCCAATTACAACATTTGCCCCCGTGATATTAATAAAGAGGGCTTTGCAATGTTTGTGGTTTCCAATGTTGATGCAGGGCGACCCAGACAGTTTCAGTGCCTTCTACTGACTTCTCAGTCGTTTGATCTGTGGCATTCACAACCCCAGAGGGCAGTGGACGCTGGGACATTCAGCCAGTTTGAGGAGGAGATAGACAGTTTCTTTTTCACCCCTTAGTAATGGGTTGAAGGGTTATGGGGATTGGGCAGGAAAGTAGAGTTGAGGGCACAGATGAGATCAGCCACGGCCATATGCAAATGGCAGAGCGGGCTAGAAGGGCTGAATGGCCTGGTCCTTGTTGGTAGTCATCCTATGATACATCAGAATGGCTGGCTGGCCATTTCCAAAGGGAGTTAAGTGTCAATCACACCACTGAGAGCCTGGAGCCATATGTAGGTCAGACTGGGTAAGGATGGCAGATTTCTCTCCTTGAAAAGGCACTGGGTGAACCAGATGAGTTTTTGTGACAATTGACATCAATGGACAGCTTTTAACTTGAGTTCTGTTTGCAAATTTGAATTACACTATCTTCCCTGGTGGGACTCGAACCCGAGTCCCCAGAACCTCTGGATTACTGCAGCAGTGGCGATGTCACCACTTTGCCTCAGATGGCTTGTGTGCTCTTGAGTTGAGGGTAGAACAGTTGCCCCCTGTGTCTCAGGGGCCAAAGTGTTAAAATGGCAGGCTGCCAGTGAATGGGAGGCTAGAAGCCACTTGAGATTCTAGTTCAATGAGCCAGACCTAGCTTGGGGCCCCACCCAGTGGCAGTGACATGTTATTGCAGTTCTTAGTGTATATTTGGCCCATCACGTCAGCACCGGTTCTATCACCTCGTATAAATCTACCCCACCCCCCCCGATATCTCAGCACACCATTTCTATCCAAATAAACATCCAGTGCCCTTTTGAATGCCTCAATTGAACACGCCCAGCCGAGTTTCAGTGGAAATGTTTCGGGTTTGACTATCTTGAACATTACGACAGGGCCTGAAGGAGTCTGTAACGTGGAAGACCTGCAGTGTGGTGGAGGGTTGATAATGCTGAGGGTGTGGTTAGTCGAGGCATCAGTGAAAGCACAGCTGGCTCCTGCCTTCCAAAGTAAACCCCACAGTGGGCAAAGTAAAGGAGCTCTTGTGTTTACACTCAGCAGGACTGTAACACGGCATACAGGAGATCCCAACTGCTTTCCAGCTGTCATGCTGCTAAAACACATCAGCAATAGTTAAGAAGGATTACATGTCACAAGATGCGAAGGTTTTCTGCCAGAATATTGACTGATGTTCTAGGGTGGCACGGTGGTGAGCGCTGCTGCCACACTGTGCCAGGGACCCAGGTTCGATTGCAGCCTCAGGCGACTGTCTGTGTGGAGTTTGCACGTTCTCCCCGTGTCTACGTGAGTTTCCTCCGGGTGCTCCGGTTTCCTCCCACAGTCCAAAGATGTGCAGGGCAGGGTGGATTGGTGATGCTAAATTGCCCCATCGTGTCCAGGATTAGCCACGGGGAATGCAGGTTTGCAGGCATTGGACAGAGGGGTGGATCTGGGAGGGATGTTCTTTGAAGGACTTGATGGGCTGAATGACGTCTTTCCACATTGTAGGGATTCTATGTGCATCAGCACACTGAGCCACAGGCACAGCCAATAACTCAAGCCTCAAACCTCATATCAACCAACATGAGATTTTACCAGCACCGGTGGGGACCGGTCTGTCCCTGTATAACACTGGGGTACAGTACTGGTGGGGACGGGTCTGTCCCTGTATAACACTGGGGTACAGTACTGGTGGGGACGGGTCTGTCCCTGTATAACACTGGGGTACAGTACTGGTGGGGACGGGTCTGTCCCTGTATAACACTGGGGTACAGTACTGGTGGGGACAGGTCTGTCCCTGTATAACACTGGGGTACAGTACTGGTGGGGACAGGTCTGTCCCTGTATAACACTGGGGTACAGTACTGGTGGGGACGGGTCTGTCCCTGTATAACACTGGGGTACAGTACTGGTGGGGACGGGTCTGTCCCTGTATAACACCGGGGACAGTACTGGTGGGGACAGGTCTGTCCCTGTATAACACTGGGGTACAGTACTGGTGGGGACGGGTCTGTCCCTGTATAACACTGGGTTACAGTTCTGGTGGGGACGGGTCTGTCCCTGTATAACACTGGGGTACAGTACTGGTGGGGACGGGTCTGTCCCTGTATAACACTGGGGTACAGTACTGGTGGGGACGGGTCTGTCCCTGTATAACACCGGGGACAGTACTGGTGGGGACAGGTCTGTCCCTGTATAACACTGGTGTACAGTACTGGTGGGGACGGGTCTGTCCCTGTATAACACTGGTGTACAGTACTGGTGGGGACGGGTCTGTCACTGTATAACACTGGGGTACAGTACTGGTGGGGACGGGTCTGTCCCTGTATAACACTGGGGGACAGTACTGGTGGGGACGGGTCTGTCCCTGTATAACACTGGGGTACAGTACTGGTGGGGACGGGTCTGTCCCTGTATAACACTGGGGGACAGTACTGGTGGGGACGGGTCTGTCCCTGTATAACACTGGGGTACAGTACTGGTGGGGACGGGTCTGTCCCTGTATAACACTGGGGTACAGTACTGGTGGGGACAGGTCTGTCACTGTATAACACTGGGGTACAGTACTGGTGGGGACAGGTCTGTCCCTGTATAACACTGGGGTACAGTACAGGTGGGGACGGGTCTGTCCCTGTATAACACTGGGGTACAGTACTGGTGGGGACGGGTCTGTCCCTGTATAACACTGGGGTACAGTACTGGTGGGGACGGGTCTGTCCCTGTATAACACTGGGGTACAGTACCGGTGGGGACGGGTCTGTCACTGTATAACACTGGGGTACAGTACAGGTGGGGACAGGTCTGTCACTGTATAACACTGGGGTACAGTACTGGTGGGGACGGGTCTGTCCCTGTATAACACTGGGGTACAGTACTGGTGGGGACGGGTCTGTCCCTGTATAACACTGGGGTACAGTACCGGTGGGGACGGGTCTGTCCCTGTATAACACTGGGGTACAGTACACGTGGGGACGGGTCTGTCCCTGTATAACACTGGGGTACAGTACTGGTGGGGACGGGTCTGTCCCTGTATAACACTGGGGTACAGTACTGGTGGGGACAGGTCTGTCCCTGTATAACACTGGGGTACAGTACAGGTGGGGACGGGTCTGTCCCTGTATAACACTGGGGTACAGTACTGGTGGGGACGGGTCTGTCCCTGTATAACACTGGGGTACAGTACTGGTGGGGACGGGTCTGTCCCTGTATAACACTGGGGTACAGTACTGGTGGGGACGGGTCTGTCCCTGTATAACACTGGGGTACAGTACTGGTGGGGACGGGTCTGTCCCTGTATAACACTGGGGTACAGTACAGGTGGGGACGGGTCTGTCCCTGTATAACACTGGGGTACAGTACTGGTGGGGACGGGTCTGTCCCTGTATAACACTGGGGTACAGTACAGGTGGGGACGGGTCTGTCCCTGTATAACACTGGGGTACAGTACTGGTGGGGACGGGTCTGTCCCTGTATAACACTGGGGTACAGTACTGGTGGGGACGGGTCTGTCCCTGTATAACACTGGGGTACAGTACTGGTGGGGACGGGTCTGTCCCTGTATAACACTGGGGTACAGTACTGGTGGGGACGGGTCTGTCCCTGTATAACACTGGGGTACAGTACTGGTGGGGACGGGTCTGTCCCTGTATAACACTGGGGTACAGTACTGGTGGGGACAGGTCTGTCCCTGTATAACACTGGGGTACAGTACAGGTGGGGACGGGTCTGTCCCTGTATAACACTGGGGTACAGTACTGGTGGGGACAGGTCTGTCCCTGTATAACACTGGGGTACAGTACTGGTGGGGACAGGTCTGTCCCTGTATAACACTGGGGTACAGTACTGGTGGGGACAGGTCTGTCCCTGTATAACACTGGGGTACAGTACAGGTGGGGACGGGTCTGTCCCTGTATAACACTGGGGTACAGTACTGGTGGGGACAGGTCTGTCCCTGTATAACACTGGGGTACAGTACAGGTGGGGACGGGTCTGTCCCTGTATAACACTGGGGTACAGTACTGGTGGGGACGGGTCTGTCCCTGTATAACACTGGGGTACAGTACTGGTGGGGACGGGTCTGTCCCTGTATAACACTGGGGTACAGTACTGGTGGGGACAGGTCTGTCCCTGTATAACACTGGGGTACAGTACTGGTGGGGACGGGTCTGTCCCTGTATAACACTGGGTTACAGTTCTGGTGGGGACGGGTCTGTCCCTGTATAATACTGGGGTACAGTACTGGTGGGGACGGGTCTGTCCCTGTATAACACTGGGGTACAGTTCTGGTGGGGACGGGTCTGTCCCTGTATAACACCGGGGACAGTACTGGTGGGGACAGGTCTGTCCCTGTATAACACTGGGGTACAGTACTGGTGGGGACGGGTCTGTCCCTGTATAACACCGGTGTACAGTACTGGTGGGGACAGGTCTGTCCCTGTATAACACTGGTGTACAGTACTGGTGGGGACGGGTCTGTCCCTGTATAACACTGGTGTACAGTACTGGTGGGGACGGGTCTGTCCCTGTATAACACTGGTGTACAGTACTGGTGGGGACGGGTCTGTCACTGTATAACACTGGGGGACAGTACTGGTGGGGACAGGTCTGTCCCTGTATAACACTGGGGTACAGTACTGGTGGGGACGGGTCTGTCCCTGTATAACACTGGGGTACAGTACTGGTGGGGACGGGTCTGTCCCTGTATAACACTGGGGTACAGTACTGGTGGGGACGGGTCTGTCCCTGTATAACACTGGGGTACAGTACAGGTGGGGACGGGTCTGTCCCTGTATAACACTGGGGTACAGTACTGGTGGGGACGGGTCTGTCCCTGTATAACACTGGGGTACAGTACTGGTGGGGACGGGTCTGTCCCTGTATAACACTGGGGTACAGTACTGGTGGGGACGGGTCTGTCCCTGTATAACACTGGGGTACAGTACTGGTGGGGACGGGTCTGTCCCTGTATAACACTGGGGTACAGTACAGGTGGGGACGGGTCTGTCCCTGTATAACACTGGGGTACAGTACTGGTGGGGACGGGTCTGTCCCTGTATAACACTGGGGTACAGTACAGGTGGGGACGGGTCTGTCCCTGTATAACACTGGGGTACAGTACTGGTGGGGACGGGTCTGTCCCTGTATAACACTGGGGTACAGTACTGGTGGGGACAGGTCTGTCCCTGTATAACACTGGGGTACAGTACTGGTGGGGACGGGTCTGTCCCTGTATAACACTGGGGTACAGTACTGGTGGGGACGTGTCTGTCCCTGTATAACACTGGGGTACAGTACTGGTGGGGACGGGTCTGTCCCTGTATAACACTGGGGTACAGTACAGGTGGGGACGGGTCTGTCCCTGTATAACACTGGGGTACAGTACTGGTGGGGACGGGTCTGTCCCTGTATAACACTGGGGTACAGTACAGGTGGGGACGGGTCTGTCCCTGTATAACACTGGGGTACAGTACTGGTGGGGACGGGTCTGTCCCTGTATAACACTGGGGTACAGTACTGGTGGGGACGGGTCTGTCCCTGTATAACACTGGGGTACAGTACTGGTGGGGACAGGTCTGTCCCTGTATAACACTGGGGTACAGTACAGGTGGGGACGGGTCTGTCCCTGTATAACACTGGGGTACAGTACTGGTGGGGACGGGTCTGTCCCTGTATAACACTGGGGTACAGTACTGGTGGGGACAGGTCTGTCCCTGTATAACACTGGGGTACAGTACTGGTGGGGACAGGTCTGTCCCTGTATAACACTGGGGTACAGTACTGGTGGGGACAGGTCTGTCCCTGTATAACACTGGGGTACAGTACTGGTGGGGACAGGTCTGTCCCTGTATAACACTGGGGTACAGTACTGGTGGGGACAGGTCTGTCCCTGTATAACACTGGGGTACAGTACTGGTGGAGACAGGTCTGTCCCTGTATAACACTGGGGTATAGTACGGGTGGGGACAGATCTGTCACTGTATAATACTGGGGTACAGTACTGGGGGGGACAGGTCTGTCACTGTATAACACTGGGGTACAGTACTGGTGGAGACAGGTCTGTCCCTGTATAACACTGGGGTATAGTACGGGTGGGGACAGGTCTGTCCCTGTATAACACCGGGTACAGTACTGGTGGGGACAGGTCTGTCACTGTATAACACTGGGGTACAGTACTGGGGGGGACAGGTCTGTCCCTGTATAATACTGGGGTACAGTACTGGGGGGGACAGGTCTGTCCCTGTATAACACTGGGGTACAGTACTGGTGGAGACAGGTCTGTCCCTGTATAACACTGGGGTATAGTACGGGTGGGGACAGATCTGTCCCTGTATAACACTGGGGTACAGTACTGGGGGGGACAGGTCTGTCACTGTATAACACTGGGGTACAGTACTGGTGGGGACGGGTCTGTCCCTGTATAACACTGGGGTACAGTACTGGTGGGGACAGGTCTGTCCCTGTATAACACTGGGGTACAGTACTGGTGGGGACAGGTCTGTCCCTGTATAACACTGGGGTACAGTACTGGTGGGGACGGGTCTGTCCCTGTATAACACTGGGGTACAGTACTGGTGGGGACAGGTCTGTCCCTGTATAACACTGGGGTACAGTACTGGTGGGGACGGGTCTGTCCCTGTATAACACTGGGGTACAGCACTGGTGGGGACGGGTCTGTCCCTGTATAACACTGGGGTACAGTACTGGTGGGGACAGGTCTGTCCCTGTATAACACTGGGGTACAGTACTGGTGGGGACAGGTCTGTCCCTGTATAACACTGGGGGACAGCACTGGTGGGGACAGGTCTGTCCCTGTATAACACTGGGGGACAGCACTGGTGGGGACAGGTCTGTCCCTGTATAACACTGGGGGATAGCACTGGTGGGGACAGGTCTGTCCCTGTATAACACTGGGGGATAGCACTGGTGGGGACAGGTCTGTCCCTGTATAACACTGGGGTACAGTACTGGTGGGGACGGGTCTGTCCCTGTATAACACTGGGGTACAGTACTGGTGGGGACAGGTCTGTCCCTGTATAACACTGGGGGATAGCACTGGTGGGGACAGGTCTGTCCCTGTATAACACTGGGGGATAGCACTGGTGGGGACAGGTCTGTCCCTGTATAACACTGGGGTACAGTACTGGTGGGGACGGGTCTATCCCTGTATAACACTGGGGTACAGTACTGGTGGGGACGGGTCTGTCCCTGTATAACACTGGGGTACAGTACTGGTGGGGACAGGTCTGTCCCTGTATAACACTGGGGGATAGCACTGGTGGGGACAGGTCTGTCCCTGTATAACACTGGGGTACAGTACTGGTGGGGACGGGTCTGTCCCTGTATAACACTGGGGTACAGTACTGGTGGGGACAGGTCTGTCCCTGTATAACACCGGGGTACAGTACTGGTGGGGACAGGTCTGTCCCTGTATAACACTGGGGTACAGTACTGGTGGGGACAGGTCTGTCCCTGTATAACACCGGGGTACAGTACTGGGGGGGACAGGTCTGTCACTGTATAACACTGGGGTACAGTACTGGTGGGGACAGGTCTGTCCCCGTATAACACCGGGGTACAGTACTGGGGGGGACAGGTCTGTCACTGTGTAACACTGGGGTACAGTACTGGTGGGGACAGGTCTGTCACTGTATAACACTGGGGTACAGTACTGGGGGGGACAGGTCTGTCCCCGTATAACACCGGGGTACAGTACTGGGGGGGACAGGTCTGTCACTGTGTAACACTGGGGTACAGTACTGGTCTGTATAAATCTGCCATACAGTACTAATAAAATCTTGGAAGAGTGTATTGCTTGTTGTGCTGACTGAGTGAGGCACATCAGATCTCTGTCCAGCCAAGCGTGGGCCGAGATACAGAACACCCACCTGAAGTGCAATGAAGACCGTGCTGGCACTGATTGCGAAGGTAATGATGGCGATTACAGGGCACATGACCAGGTCTGAATGGAGGATCTCTCTCTAGAAATGGAGGCAGAAGAGACAGACAATAAATTCCAGAGCAGAATGGGGATGGCTCACAAGCTCTGCTAATGTTCATCACTATAGGCCAGGGGCAGGAGAACGGGTAGTGGTGGGTGGGAAGAGATGGTATTGGTTGGTGGAGGGAACAGGGTAGACAAGAAGCCAGAGCTGAAAATGTGTCGCTGGAAAAGCGCAGCAGGTCAGGCAGCAACCTCCTTCCACCTATCGCATTCCCAACACCCCTCCCCCAAGTCCCTCCTCCCTACCTTTTATCTTAGCCTGCTGGACACACTTTCCTCATTCCTGAAGAAGGGCTCATGCCCGAAACGTCGATTCTCCTGCTCCTTGGATGCTGCCTGACCTGCTGCGCTTTTCCAGCAACACATTTTCAGCTCTGATCTCCAGCATCTGCAGTCCTCACTTGCTCCTAGACAAGAAGCCATGCAGCACCCCCCTGCCCACCCCAGTGGGAGATCCTCGCCAGCACTGGCCAGGGAGCTGCCCGACTGCTGGAAGCATCACAACCACGCCCGGACTTGTGGGCAGAGAACTGTGGGATACTTCTCCAATCATCTCTCTTGGTAGTCACTCGAGGCTTGACACAGGTCAGCCCAGACTGAGAGAGAGGGAGAGTGTCCTGACTCAACTGGTCATGGACTGAGACAAGCAGCGTACATCCACTCCATGTAAGATCCTGCAGTCTGAGGGACTTACCACTGAGCTCTTGAGCTTCGCTGGCAGTGGGTCCTGGATTTCCAACAGCGGATCCTCAGGATTACGATTGTCCAACTGGGGGGAAAGCCTGGACCGGATCAGGGCCCTGCAGTTATGGGATGGATTGCAGAGTGTTAATGACCTGGGCTCCCTCGCCGAGTGAGGGAAAGCAATGTCTTACCCTCAGACCTTTTGTGCAGCTTTCCCAACACTCTGTGTGTCTTTGCTTACGAGGGCAGTCTACGTAAACAGGATCATGCTGTAATCACACCCCTCCCGATAGCTGTGGCGCTGTAGTAAAGCAGAGGTCTCGTGTTTAAACCTATGTAGTGCCCACACAACCTCAGGATGTCCCTCAGGGTTACAGTCAACGATGCACTGCCCAATTGTTGCCATTAGATTAGGTTAGATTCCCTACAGTGTGGAAACCGGCCCTTCAGCCCAACCAGTCCACACCGATCCACCGAAGAGTAACCCACCCAGACCTATTTCCCTCTGATTGACCTAACACTATGGGGCAATTTAGTATGGACAATTCACCTAACCTGCATATCTTTGGACTGTGGGAGGAAACCAGAGCACCCGGAGGAAACCCACCCAGACACGGGGAGAATGTGCAAACTCCACACAGACAGTCACCCAAGGCTGGAATCGAACGTGGTACCCCTGTGCTGTGAGGCAGCAGTGCTAACCACTGAGCCACTGTGCAGTACAGGTAGCTCAGCTACCCCACTGGTGCTCAGAAAACTCCCACAAACAGCAATAAGCTAATGACCAGACTGCCTTTTTTAAAGAAAAATCAAAAGGTGTTGCTCAAGGGATAAACATTGAGAACACTCTTGCTGTTCTTCCCACAGAGGCTGGAAGATCTCTCACAGCCGTCACAAGAACTTAAACAGATCCCCTTGGCCTCTCCCCTCCCCTCCCCTCACTTCTCCCCTCCACCCCCCGCCCCCCACCCCCCCCCCACCCCCCCCCCCACCCCCCCCACCCCACCCCACCCCCCCCACCCCACCCCCCTGCTGCCAGCTCCCGTCAGCGCAGCTCTCCCAGGGGGCTTGGCAAGTCTACACTGGTGACACCACTGAGCTTGCCTGTCGCAGACAGCACCCCAATCGCATCCCGCTGGCGAAGGGAACTCTCGCCAGCTGCCCACTTACCAGAGGGTGGTGGGATCACTACTCTGTCGGCTCAGGTGGTACGAAAGTGCGACGAGAAGGCCACAGAAGACAGAAAACAAAACTGGCACATGCTGGGCTTCCCAAGGAACCTGTGCAGGGGAGGGCAAGGAGGTGAAGAGACAGAGACAGACAATGGGATGCCACAGAAAGAAGCCGCTCTGCCCATCATCATTGCTGGCACCCCACTTCCCCAGTGTTCTCTCAAATGCCCTATCTCCTCTTTATGTTTATTCCTTCAGGTGCATCACTGGCAGGGCCTGCATGTGCTGCATTTGCCTAGCTGCCCCTGCGAAGGTGCTGGGGAACCACTGTCTCACATGAGTGGAGATCAACCCACAGCTGGGTTTCAGCATCAGGATTCGGAAGCAGTGACATTCATCAAGCTACCATCTGGGTGGTACAGGCCTCGGAGGGGAACCTGCACTTGGTGAATCTGCTGCCAGTCCTTCCAGGTTATAAAGGCCACCAGTTGGGAAGAAGCTGCCTGAAGGGCCTGGTTAAGTCACTGCAGTGCATCTTGTAGACAGAACACACTGCTGCTGCGCACTGGTGGTGGAGGGAGTAGATGCTGAAGGTGGGGTGTGGGCCCAGTGGTCTGCCTGATCTTGGATTTCTTGAGTTGTTGTTTGAGCCACACCCATCCAAACAAGTGGAACATTCCATTACGCTCTTGAACTGTGCCTTGTAGGTGGCTTGGGGAGTGAAGAGGAAAGCCAGTCACCACAGAATTCCCAGTCCCTGACTTGCTTTTACAACCACAATATTTTTATGGGGGAGGGGGGGTTCACCGCTCAGCTTCTGGTTAATGGTAACCTGCAGGAAGTTGACGGTAAGGGATTCATTGAAGGTAAACGGTTAGATTCTTTCTGGTTTGAGAACATCATGGCACGGCACTTGTGGGCACATTACGCGACTCTCACCAGTTCAAGTATTGCAGTGTAGGGACAGGGGGGCTGCTTCAATATTTTAGCACTTGAGAATGAAACAGAACATTCGCAATCGGAGAACAGCTAACTTAGAGGTCATCTGCCCTGAGGAATCTATCTGCAGAACGTCCAAAAATTTCATCCATCTTCCTTTGTGCTAGGGTATGAACACAACCAGTGATGGACGAGCTTCCCCCACTGCTCACCCCCAATCCCTTCCTTCAGCCGGTTCCCTCCCATCTACCTACCTTCACAGCCCCGAAGCAGAATCCGTACAGGAGGACAGCGACCAGCAGACTGCGGACGAAGCTGTAGAAAGCAGATGTGGGGCTGGTCGTGGCTGTGAACAGAATGAGACAGAGTGTGAACTAGGGTCAGGTGCCGAGCTCTGGAACTTGCCCCGCGTTGTCTCCAGAACAGAACAGAACGTTGCACGTGACAATTCCCAGCCAGCTGGCTTGGCGCTACCTCGGAGTTGCGCGTTTCTGTCATGACATTAGACATCCCACTCGTATCTCGGCGACGGAGGAAGAGAGAGAAATTCAAAGGGGAAACAGCAGGGTGGAAGGGCAAGGTAAAGGACTGTGCAAATCTCTCTCTCCTTGTTCTCTCAGCCAATACACGCAGGGCTCAAACAAGATGTGAAACATAAAGGGTGGGTTTGAAAGTGACAGGACTTACCAGTGCCTCCAAAGGCATGCATGTCCAGCTGTTCTAACAAGTACATGAAGAAAGTGTTCACTTGAGGCAGGAGGCCAAGGAGGAAAATGGCTGGAAAACACAGCGTGAAAACTGCAAAGAGAACCAGACACAGCTGAACATCGGGCAATCGCGCGTCATGACCCCGACCCGACCCTGCCAAAAAATCATAAAGCACAGGCAGCGATTTCGCCTCGAGTCTGACTAGCTCTTTGAAAACGGGCCCAATTAGTCCCACCCACCCTGCTTCACAGCTTTGCAAATATACCCTTTACAAGTGCTTCCACAATTCCTATTTGAAAATTCACACTCAATCAGCTTCCGCTAGGCAGCGCATTCTAGATCGCAACCCCTCCCAGCCTGAAAGCAATGGTCATCCTCTCCTCTGGCCCTTTCACCAATTCTCTTCAATCCATGGCCCCTCTGGTTACTGACCCTCCTGCCTTTGGAAAAGGCTTCTCGCTTATTACTCAATTGAAACCCCTGCCCTCCCACCCCAACAACCTCGCGATTTACAACAGCTCGATTTAATCTCCCGCTTAAACTTCTCATCTCAGATAAGATTCTTTCATCTCTCCACATGAGAAGCCCCTCAACCCCAGGACTGCTCTACTAAGTCTCCTCTGTGGCCTCTCCAAGACCCTGAGAACCATCATTAATATCGAGAAGCAAAGCAAAACTTCAAAACAAAAAGGCAAGGGTGGGAAATAGAGGGATCTTATGATGTGGGATGTTGCGTAGTTTATTTTGAGCTAATGCAGGACCTAAAGGCCAAGTGGAAGGCTTAAACAGCCCAGTGTTTACCTCTGGCCACCACGTTACAGAAAGTAAATATTGGCCTTGGATGGATCGAGAGTGAGCAGTGCAGAATCACTAATCTAATATCAGAGACAGTAGATGCAGAGAGTAATACTTCCCTCTGGTGAGGGGATGGGAAAATATTTTACCAGTAATTTAGCGTGAGGAAGATGGTGGAGGAGATCAAAGGTTGCACACATGCTCCCCATTTATGAAATGAATTATATTGTCAATTCTAGAGGAACTCCATAGTTTGAGTATGGTTTGATAGTATTGCTGAACAAGACATTTTGTCTATGTCTGTTCTGTACTCATTAGAACAATTCCCAAAGAAATACCGATGTGAAGGGGAAACATAATTCATTCATTCTACATGAAAGGAAAGTGCTATAGGTCAGCAACTGGAATCTGATTGGTTGGAGCATTGGGAGTGCACCAGATAGATGATAACTGACAGTTAACTGCCAAGCTTTCATTTTTTAAACTAGGCAAGTCTAAAAGTTAAACGAGATCAGTGCATTGAGTATAGAGGTTGGACGGTCATGTTACTGCAGTACAGAACATTGGTTAGGCCACTTTTGGAATACTGTGTTCAATTCTGGTCTCCTGCTCTCGGAAGGATTTTGTGAAACTCGGAAGGATTTACAAGGATGTTGCCAGGGTTGGAGGGTTTGAGGTGCAGGGAGAGGCTGAATAGGTCTGGGCTGTTTTCCCTGGAGCTGAGGGGGTCATCTTACACAGATTTATAATATTAGGACGGGTATAGATAAGGAAAATGGCTCAGGCCTTCTTCCTAAGGTAGGGGAGTCCAAAACTACAGGTTTAAGGTGAGAGTGAAAAGATTTAAGAGGGACCTAAGGAGCAACTCTTTTATGCAAAAACTGGTCAGTGTGTGGAATGAGCTGCCAGAGGAAGTGGTGCAAGCTGGTATAATTACAACATTTAAAAGGCATCTGGATGGGTACATGATTAGGTAGGTTTTAGAGGGATATGGGCCAAATGCTGGCAAATGGGACTAGATTAACTTAGGAGATCTGGTCGGCATGGACGAGCTGGAATGAAGACTCTGTTGCCATGCTGTACATCTCAATGACTCAGGTTCATCAAAGCATTGTATTGAGGAATTAACCAGAGAATGGCCGTTACCTACTGGTGAGAGTTAAAACGGGCAAAGTGCGTCTACATGAGCTTACTGTCTGCAAACAACAGCACCCTATTCATTAATACATACAGGCTCCCAGGATGCTCGAGTGCACTACATCATGAGCCCCAATGACAAGCCCAAAGTGGTTGCCAATGTATTTAATGAGGTACACACAATCATTTAGCAGCCAATTTCCCAGCATTTTAAAGAAAATGAAACAAACCTGTTCTGAGCAGGGGAGCCTAGACTTAAAGGATCAGGCAATAAACTGATAAAAGTTGGGATCATAAGAAAATTAATCAATGTGAGCATTTCAAACAGAAGGGATTGGAAATCTGAAATTGGGGGAGGTGGAGGAGGGAAATGATCATTTGGAGCTCTTGAGTTGGAGCTGGATTGATTTTTTTCATTATTGGGTATGTGTATTGAGGAATGTGAAGGGCAGGTGTAGGTCAAATGGAGGGGAGGTGTACATCATCCTTTACACAACCGATGGCGGAACAAGGTCAACAGGCTGACTGCCCTCTCCTGGCTCCTGTTATTACAGTGGGCACCTATGGGATAGGTTGCCAATAGCTGTTCACTGAGCATCCCTGCTCCTCATCTCAATGAAGAGGGGGGGTCCAAATACCAGCCTGAGGGCAGAGATTGTGTAAACACCCACCTCCAGAAACCACAGTGCAGTTAATCGCCCAGGCTGAGGGACAAGGACAGGAACTGGAATCTGGACAAACACGAGTGGGAGGAAGCACCAACAAGACTATGAGAAGGTTCGTGGGAAGCATGAACTGGTTGGGCCGAAGACCCGGTAAACCCAATACAGTAATAAATAGAGATAGACCCACCGATCACCACGTCCCGAGCACAGGCAAAGGACTGGGCAGAGAAGAGAGTGATCCCGTACAGGCTGATGGGCTGGAGGTGACTGCTCTGGCTGCCAAAGTCAAAGAGCCAGATCATGGCGCAGCACATGCAGAAATAGACTGGCCGGCTGTATGCAATGATCCAGTTGTGACCCTGTGGGAAATTCACAGATCAGATCAGATCACAGCACTCTCTCTCTCTCTCTCTCTCTCTCTCATGTGCACACACCGAATCACAGGACAACTCCACCAGCCCCACCCTCCGCGTTATACATCGCTGGGTGTCCCGACCCCAGGGGCCAGTCTGAGCCGCACAGCAAGTGGGCTGCTCAAGGTGAGAGTTCAGCACGAACGGTCGCAAACAGCACAGCGCTGGGACAATCAATGGGAAAGGAGTGCAGGACTCTGGGATTGAGGGAAGGCTGCACAATTCCTCAAATCATTTCAAATTCCTGACTCATGCCTGAAGGTCAGCTGTGGCTCAGAGGGTAGCACCCCCGAGCTCGGAGTTCAAGTCCCATTCCAGACACCTCTGCGTGCAACTGAAGCTGACAAACAGCACTGAGGGAGAATGGCACTGTCAGAGGCACTGTCTTCTAGGTGAGATGTTGAAGATTGTAATCCACTCTCTCGGGTAGGTGAGAGAGATGTCCTGGCCAGCATTCCAAAAAAAATGGAGAATTTCCCCTCGGGAATATTTATCCCTCAATCAGCATCCAGAGCAGACGACATGGGACACGATCACACTATTGTCTGTTGGAACATGCTGCCACATTTCCTACATTGCAGCAGTCATGTGTTAACAACTCCAACATCATTGGCTGTAAGGTGCTCTGGCACATCGAGGGGCTGTGAAAGGCGCCACAGCAATGCAAGTTTGATTCACATTTACTCACATGCATCGGAGAGGCTGCATCAGGCTGAACACTCTGGAAAAAAAAGATAAAAGCACATGACCATCGGTTTTAAACATAAATAAAGGTATACTCCTTGAGGCACGTTTGCAGACAGAGAGGGAGGGAGAGCAGGGTCCCCCTTCAGCTTGAGAGGATATATTTTCAGTCCACCAAGAATAAACAGGGAGAAAGTGAGGACTCCAGACGCTGGAGATCAGAGTCGAGTGGGGCGCTGGAAAAGCACAGCAGGTCAGGCAGCATCCGAGGAGCAGGAATCGACATTTCGAGCATAATCTCTTCACCCCGACTCTCCTGCCCCTCGGATGCCGCCTGACCAGCTGTGCTTTTCCAGCACCACACTTTTCGATCAAGAATAAAATTAATCGGGAGAGAGGCCATAGGAAATTGAGAAGACTGACCGGTCAAACCCACATCAGCAGTTTGTGTGCTGAATAAAACAGTGAACAGTGAACCAACAGCACTGACAATTCATCAGACTGATTTACTGCAGGAGAAAGGAGGTGGAGCTCTACCTCCACGCTACAAGACAGCTTTTTCTCTGGTCTTTCAGACTGGGGATATGGATGTTGCTAGTGATGCCCAAGTCTAGCATCTTTCCCAGTCACTCCTGTGAGGTGAGCAGTCCACGGGAGAACTTTGCCCCAGTGACGATGAGATGCACATCCAAGCTGGGCCCACGTACAGCGTAACAGGCAATGTATCTAACATGGCTGCTACAGGATGCCAACAAGGAGGATAACGGCAGCGAATGAGCTCATGGTAAAACACCGTGCCCATTCCTCCTCCATCACTGAATCCAAATTCTAGAATTCCTTTGGAATCCAGACTGGATCAGTCACTCTGTGGACTGCCTGCTAACCGAGCCTCACAATCTTCCTCACAAAAGAAGAAATAAACAGAGCTAAACAACATCGCATTGGATACGGGAGTCAGAATTTCGTGGAACCCCTCGTCTTTGGCAAACAGGAGACCAGATAAATCTGTATTGCCCCATATTCTGACTTGCATCTAATCTTGTTCACCTGCTTTCCTCACAGACTTTAAATCTGGAAATACTTCATATCCAAGTTGCTCATGTAACCCCCCCCACCCCAGCTTCTCACTCAAACGAAAAGTGCCCCCTTGCCTCTTTCAAAATCAAAACAAAGGGAACATAAATCAGCCTTCTTCAAGGGGCACCAGCTCAACAACTAGGGCAAACTCAAAAGGCAAGTTGGAAACGTATACAGTCAGCTCTTCTATAATGCGAACGGTCGTGTTCTTGTACAACCCCGCGTTATAGAAAAAGCGCACTTTAGAAACAGCGCTAAAAGGGTTGCTGATGCAATTGCGTTACAGCCAACACGGCTTTTTAGAGGCTCACGTTATAGAAATTGGTCAATCGTGTTACAGCGAAGTCGTGTTGACAAAGTGCGTGGTACAGCAGAACATCCTGTATTGCAGATACTCAGAAACCTCACCCAGCCCCCTAGGTCTCTGCACACCCCCAATTCCGGATGTTTACACAATCAATCCTCCATTGGGGGGCGTTAAAACTACACGGTCCCGAGCTCCGGAATTCCTCTCGAGAATTCACCACTTCGGTGTTGCCATCTTTCTGCCCCTTTGGTCACTGATCCCAAGATGCCTTGCTGCCCCGCCCTGTGAAATGCTTCTGCCTTGCGTCAAGAGTGGAAGGTCGGCCATCTTGGAAGGAAGCTGGCCAAGGGCAGAGGTGCTGGTCAGGGTGTCGGGATCGGTCTCTACGCAGCGAGCCAACTCGCGTTGGGGACGTTACCTTCAGCAGGGAGTACTGGCAGCTGGCAATGACCAAGCAGAACTGGAACACCCAGATGTCCCTGAAGAAGCCCTCGAGGAGAAGCATGAAGCCCAGGAAAGCCACCAAGGCAGCCAGGCTGACAGCGACCACGTTCTCATGGGCCTGACGGTTTCTGCAGAGAGAGAGAGAGAAAGACAAACAGAAGGTCAAGGAGAATTGCTGGGGGCGGGGGTGACAGAAAGGCTCGGACAGGCTAGAAAGGGAAACGAACTTCAGCCCCTTTCCCTGGCGGTGAGGGGAGGGGACAGTGCCAGGATCAGGCTTGTGTACGAGACGCACTCACCAGCCAGACTCCTGAGGTGCCAGCCAGCCCTGCAGAGTGTGGGCACCAAGGGGTAGAGTGCCATTCCTACCCGGCACCAGAAGTCAGCAGGGAAATGCTGGGATTGTGCTTTTGAAAGCCGGCACCGGACTGGTAAGCCGGACAGCTTCAAGGCCCAAGTAGTGTACCCACGCAGTGGGAAACCAG
This sequence comes from Chiloscyllium punctatum, assembly GCF_047496795.1. Lineage (NCBI taxonomy): Eukaryota > Metazoa > Chordata > Chondrichthyes > Orectolobiformes > Hemiscylliidae > Chiloscyllium > Chiloscyllium punctatum. The sequence goes on from NC_092769.1 coordinate 72,801,733, forward strand.
GAGTCTCAGCGGTTGTGCCAACCTCCGCTCAAACAGTGCAGCAGCTCTCTCCCCTCCAGGATGGCACTTTACTGCACGGCAGGAGGGGAGTACTCTGGCAGGAGTGCGTTGGCAATGAGGGAATGCTGCACTCCTGCAGCCATACCAGTGCACTCACTGATATCCATCTCTCAACCAACACCATACTGCTGTTTTATAGCCATGGAGAAAAAGGCCACTGGAGTACTGTATCCAGCTCTGAATGCCCCGATACAAGAAGGACGTGGAAAGGGTGCAGGAGAGGTTCACAGGAATGGCTGAGTGAGGAATTTCAGTTACAACGGAAGGCTGAGAGGAGATCTGATCAAAGTATTAAAAAAATCATGGGGACAAAGTAAAAGGGAGGAAAGGTTACCGCTCGTTAAGTGACAGTGATCAAGACAGCACGGTTTCAAATTAATTAATGAAAGAAACAAAAATAAAGATATGAGGAAAATATTTTTCACATAAGTTCAGGGTTGGGAGGTTTAGTGAAGGCTGGTTCAACTGTGGGGTATTTGAAAGGGGAATTTGACAGTTATTTGAAAAGGACAGATTATCCAGGGTTACAGAGTGAGTGACTCAGAAAGACAGCACACACACGGTGGGCCAAATGGACTCCTCTTAGCTGCTGCACTCCTGTGATTCTGACATCACAATGCCACTTTGGCTGCGAAGGCACCGTGGGCGGTCTGGAGGAGTGCCACACAAATGCACGGGTCTTCCATCGAGAGGCTCCGAGCTGGGTTCGTCCCAATGTGGAGCGAGACGTGCATTGCTAAAGCACCTTTCACGTCCACAAGATGCTCCATCGGCCGTTGAGGCCAACGCAGCACTTCTAAATCGGAAAAAGTGACTAAAATAAGTGGTTTCCATTTGGGATTCAGAGATGGAAATCCAGCCGCAATTCCCGCAAGGGCAGGTGGTTGAAATTAGCAACAACGGCTGGGCCGTGGGGTACAAACTACTGGGGCCGCCAACTTCTCCAAGTCCTCAATAGCCAGAGACATTTCCCCAGGGCAGGATTGACTGGTACGAGACGTCATGGTCTGAAGATATTAGGAGGAAGGTATAAAGGAGACGTCAGAGGTAGGTTCTTTACGCAGAGAGTTGTGAATGCATGGAATGCGTTGCCAGTGGTGGTGGTGGAAGCAGAGTCATTGGGGACATTTAAGTGACTACTGGACATGCACATGGAGAGCAGAGAGTTGAGGGGTGTGTAGGTTGTTACTACATTTTACATTAGGAGTAAATCTCAGCACAACATCGTGGGCCAAAGGGCCTGTTCTGTGCTGTACTTTTCTATGTTCTATATGTTTCAAAGGCACTCAGGACAGATCGCGATTCCCCTCCCTTTCCCACCAAACCTGTCCAACAAAGCCTGCAGTGCCAGTCTGTCGTAACGAATTCGCATCCACTTCCAGGGCAGCAGCCAGAATTTGTAGTACTGCTTGTTCCTGCTCTTTTCTTCAATCATGAGTGTGTTTTCCTGGGACTCGTGGAGAGATTCCTGATCCAGAAAATCCAACTGGGAATTATTTTTTTCCCCCAAAATAAAGAAAAAAACAAGAAAGAAAGAAAAACAAACAAGGAGCAGAGATTATTTGACATGCTGCTGTCTGTGCTTAGCGATTTATCCTGGGATGAAATGGAAACGGGAGAGAGACATCCAGCCACGCTCCTCCACTCAATCTGACAGCAGGCGACTGAGCTGCACTGGGGTTGCGTTACTGACCGTGGATTCTCAGGTACACGGAGGTTTAAGAGGTCGAGAAAGGGGAAGCGATTTCCCCTCTGGTGAGGAGAGTCAAAATGGGCGCATGGTTGAGTGGAGGCAGTGACCTAATTGTTAGAGGCAGGGGTATGGTCAGAAAGCACTTCTCTGTCTTCTCAAGGGGCGATGAATACTGGCCCACCCACCTGCCACAAACTCCACCCTAAACACCGTTGTGACTAGGGGTGGCCATCAACCGAAAATTTGAACCCAGATTCAACAAAATAATAGCCTCGCCCGACGACAAGTTGAGAGTTATTGAACAGAGGCGTGTGGATGGAATTCAGATTCTGATCAAACCGAATGGCAGAACAGGAGGAAGGCGTTGTCGGGGTCCCCTCCCGTTCTCCTGTGATGGATGGCCACGTTGCTCAGGAATGCCAAGACCTCCAGCGTCCGGCAACTTTATGTTGAACTGGAAAGTGCAGGAGATCAAAGGGACTGTTGCTCCATTTGCCACAATAACATGCTACCGTCCTTGCCTTACCTAGGGGCCAGCACGTGATCACCAGGAAGGTGGAAGGGAGAGACTATCTATACCATGGCGTAACGCCCACTGCAGTCAAATAACCTATCCAGCTCACAAAACACGGAAACACAGAAGGTCAACACATCACGCTGCGACACACAAAGGAGGAAAGCAATGTGAAAGAGGCTACTTTTAATCTGCAGTGAACCTCAGTTACCTCAGGAATCTCCAACGGCACGTTACGGACCTGCATTCCCTGGAGTACCACAGGCCGGGGCTGGAGGAGCGACAGCGCTGGCATTCCCTCTGGAGCGTCGGCAGAGGTGAAGCTGGAAGAGTGGGACTGATGATCCCTGGACCGCACAGAAAAGAGGAATCGCAGTTAATACTCTGCAGATTTCTGGAATATGAATGGTGTCAAAATGTTGGAGGGGTGGGGGCGGGCTGTCGTTCATTCATTCACCAGGTGACAGTGTCCTTGGCTGAGCTGGCATTTACCGTCCATCCAAGAGGGGGGCAGTTAGGCGTCAACCGCATCGCTGTGGGTCTGGAGTCACATGTAGGCCCAGACCAGGTAAAGGATGACAGCTTCCTTCCCTAAAGGACATCAGTGGACCAGATGAGTTTCTCCCTGACAATCGATAACTGATTCGTGGTCATCATTAGATTCTTAATTCCAGATTTTTACTGAATTCAAATTCCACATTGGCCGTGGCGGGATTCGAACCCGAGTCCTTAAGAACACCACCTGGGCCTCTGGATTAACAGGCCACCGGTAACGTCACTAGGCCGTCGGGCTAGGGTTGGTGGTGCCGCAAGTCAGATGGAACTTTGAACAGAGCCCGTGTCCATCTGAAGCTTCAAATATCCCACAACTGTCGGAGGAGGGGAGAGGGAGTTTTCTCGCAGAGCCCAGGGCCAGCAGTTCTGCTGCTGGAACTGCCCCCATGCTGTGGGATCCTGCTGTGCATCTGCAACTGATATCTGGGGGAAGGAGGCAGTTGGAAACAGCAGGAAGGTCACCTCATGGGACAAGTTGGGTCCATTGGGGTTTCAACAGAGAGGTGAGCGGAACACACTTATGACAGAGACAGGTGTTACCCCCTCGTCAGCCAAGAAGCAAAGGGCAGACTGGGCAATGGCCAAGGACGTGAGCTGGGATCACAGCCAGATCAGTTACACCCGAATCCAACGGCCCAGCAGGCTTGAGGGGCTGAATCGCCCACACACGTGAGGGGCTGAAACACAGCGCCTCAGTCAGGAAATCCTCCAGGACCTCCTGAGGACAAGGCACAGTGGCAGGAAACAGGAGGTTTGAGTGGGGGATGTTGGAGGAGGACACAGGAGACGGTGTGTAACTTGCCATGCGTTGTTGGAGATATGCTCCAGGCTCACTTGCTGGCCCACTGGATTCTCGTAGCCACCACCCGTCGGGCCAAAGGTGTAGGACCTGCGGACGCCTGCAACAGGAGGACAGGAAGGGGGAACAGCGGTCAGTAAATTGTGACTAACAGTGCAAAGGATCAGTGGCTCAGTAAGATAGAGGGACAGCCCCAGCGTTTGTTTATAGGGACACAGCTCTAAAGCCAGCTGTATCTTTCTATAGCAATAAACGGAGGCCATTCAGCCTCTCCAATTCACTACCCGCCCCACAATTCAACTCAATCATGGCAGACCTGTCTTAATGCGATCATCTGCCATGGTACCTCTCAAATTGCTGCCTTCACCTCACCAGCATGTATATGCAGACTTAAATATGAGGAGAGAAGTGTTTTAATAATTGGGAATTCACCCAGCATGCATCTCGGAAAGACCACCCGTTTCGTTTCTGGACTGTGGACGTGGGAAATTGGGAAAGGACACTGCTTTAAGCCAAGGAAACTATATACAACACGCGTGCTTGTTTGTTTATGTAAGGGAATTTTACAAAGGGGGTTAGCTTATATTACAGGCTTAGAAGTTAGTCATTCACTTCACTCACCTGCTATTGAATCACAGGATCCCTCCAGTGTGGAAACAGGACATTTGGCCCATCGAATCCACATTGACCCATCCTGATCCACTCCCCCTACCCAATCACTGTAACCCTGCATTTCCCATGGCTAATCCAGCTAAGCCTACACATCCCTGGAAACTATGGGTAATTTAGCCATTCCACCTTAACCATCTCACAGTCCATCCCACAGTCCTCCCACAGACCATCTTTGGAGTGTGGGAGGAAATTGGAGCACCCGGAGGAAACCCCACACAGACATGGGGAGATCATGCAAATTGTACACAAACAGAGGGAGTTTGAACCCAGGTCCCTGGTGCTGTGAGGCAGCAGTGCTAACCACTGAGCCACCATGCCCCCCCACCAGGTGATTAAAAACAATCTGATGACAATAAATAGCGATTTTCTTCAGAAGATAAAACTCCTGGTGTGGCACATTCTTTTAACCTGAATTAGACAGGTAAAATTGGACTATTCAGTGGGTTATATGAATTCACATTTGTGACGACTCCAGGAACAGTGGGGTGTAATTACTGGTGCACTGCCTCACCGAGTCAGGACAATCCTCTGACGAAGTCACCACATTCTCCACCATTCCCCAACCTTGTGCCGGATGTGAGCACAGCCCCCACACGCAACAGCAACAACCCGCCACCGCCACATCCAAACTGCTGTCTTTTGAGCGCAGAGTCCACTCACCAAGAGGCAACAGGCTGTTCAACATAAAGAAGATGTCACAATCTTCTTGACTGGCCCTTGGGCAGCACTTGCTCGGCCTCAGTTGGACTAAGGTAAGTACGTGAAAAAACTGAGCCAGGAGAAAGGGTTAACATGATCATTCCCGAACCGAGCGGCTATCAGGAGATACTGAACGGACTCAGGCTTTTTACCCCTGGGGAAGCGCAGGCAGGGAGCTGACCTGATAGATTTCAAAACAATGCTTCCCAAAGAGGGAGTTAGGAGCCCAAAAGAAGGTCAGAGGCTGAAATTTTAGGCTTGTATTTTGAAGCAATTTCTCCCCCCAAAGGTCTTGCTCCCTTCTCTTCCACTCTGTTAACCCTCACTGAGGGGTCTTTGGAGTCAGAGAGGGAGAGTGCACAAGGTTGGGAAGCATTGGGCTAGAATTGGAGAAATTGTTGGGTTTTTGAGGGAGACCAAGACTGACAGTCAGTGATGCAAACAGTCACTGAATGATTATAGTCATACAGCCACACAGCAGGGGAACAGACCCTTCAGCTCAACCAGTCCATGCTGACCATAATCCCAAACCAAACTAGTCCCACCTGCCTTATCCCTCCAAACCCTTCCTATTCATGTCCTTATCCAAATGTCCTTTGAACATTCTAACTGTACCCACAATCCACCACTTCCTCTGGAAGTTCGTTCCACACATGAACCATCCTACATAAAACAAATTGTCCCCATGTCCTTTATAAATCTTTCTCCTGTCACTTTAAAAATATACCCCCCAATCTGGAAATCCCCCAGCCTAGAGAAAAGACACCTTACCTATCCCCATCATGGTTTTGTAAGTCTCTACAAAGTCAGCCCTCAACCTTCAACACTTCAGGGAACACTTCAACACATTCTCCTTATAATTCAAACCCTCCATTCCTGGTCAACATCCTGGGCAAACTCTTCTGAACCCTCTCCAGCTTAATGATATCCTTGCGATAGCAGGGCGGCCAATCTGGGAGTAACCTGTTCACACAGTGGTGAGAATGTGGAACTCACTACCCCAGGTTGGTGTGAGCAGTATAGATCCATTTAAGGGAAAGATGGATAAACACACAACAGAGGAAGGAATGGACAGGTTGATAGGTGCATTGAAGAGGTGTTGGGAGGTACTCGGTATGGTACACCAATCCCCACATAGACCTATTCGATTAAATGGTGCATTTCTAAGCTGTAGATTGTGTTGTATACTCGTTAACCCAATACATTTAACCCCCATCCCTAGTCAGGGGTCCTGGAGTAAACTGCCACGTAGTGACTCTTATATCAAAAAGTAAGTCAACGTGTACTGCACTTACAATTCTCAGGTACCGTAAAAGCAGATCGGGAATAAAAAGCCACGAGAGACGGGCCAGCACCTACCGGCTTCGTCATAGAAGTAGTGAACTGCTCCGTCTGAGGTGTCGTCGAAGTTGGAAGCCTCGTGCACAGGGCCCCGAGAGAGCAGCAGCGAGCTGGCAAAGTGCAGGGCAGCAGGGAGTGCATGTGTCCGTGACTGTGACGCCGTCCGGTTCCTCTGGATGTCCTGCAGGCTGCACGGAGAATTCAACCCAACATTAAACCGGCGAACAGACAGCATCTCCCATCAGAGACATTTCCCAGGGGTTTTAGCAGAACGTCACAGAGGACGGAAACCAACCCTTCGGTCCAAACCCGTCCATGATGACCAACTACCTTAAATTCATCTACTCCCATTTGGCCCGTATCCCTCTAAACCCTTCCCGTTCATGTCCCCCATCCAGATGCCTTTTAAATGTTGTCATTGTACCATCCTCCACCACATCCTCATTCCAGACATGCACCACTCTCTGCGTGAAAAAGTTGTCTCTTAGTTCCATTTTAAATCTTACACCTCTCACCTTAAACCTGTGCCTTCTAGCTCATGTTTTTATAAACCTCTATAGGGTCAGCCCTCAGCCTGTGATGTCCTGAGGAATAAGGTTCTGGTCTATCTAGCCTCTCCTAATGACTAGGGCGGCACGGTGGCACAGTGGTTAGCACTGCTGCCTCACAGCGCCAGAGACCCGGGTTCAATTCCCGCCTCAGGCGACTGACTGTGTGGAGTTTGCACATTCTCCCCGTGTCTGCGTGGGTTTCCTCCGGGTGCTCCGGTTTCCTCCCACAGTCCAAAGATGTGCAGGTCAGGTGAATTGGCCATGCTAAATTGCCCGTAGTGTTAGGTAAAGGGGTAAATGTAGGGGAATGGGTGGGTTGCGCTTCGGCGGGTTGGTGTGTACTTGTTGGGCCGAAGGGCCTGTTTCCACACTGTAAGTAATCTAATCTAATCTAATCTAAAACCATCCACTCCCAGCAACATACTTGTAAATTTTTTTTAAAAAATGTGTAATAGAAGCCCTACAGTGTGGAAGCAGACTATTCGGCCCATCTGGTCTACACCAGCTCTCCAAAAGCATCCCACCCAGACCCTATCCCTGTAACCCTGCACTTCCCAAGGTTAAGCCACCACATCATTGGACACCATGGCCAATCCACCCTAACCTGCACATCTTTGAACTGTGGGAGGAAACAAAGATTTGCAGGATGGGTGAATTGGCCACTCTAAATTGTCCCATAGTGCTAGGTGCATTAGTCAGAGGGGAATGGGTCTGGGTGGGTTACTCTTTCAGAGGGTCAGTGTGGACTTGTTGGGCCGAAGGGCCTGTTTCCACACTGTAGAGAATATAATCTAAAAAGAAAGTGGAGCACCTGAAGGAAATCCCAGGCAGATAATGGGAAGAATGTGCACTCCACACAAACAGTCGACTGAGGGTGGAATCAAATCTGGGTCCCTTGAGCTGTAAGGCAGCAGGGCTAACCACTGAGCCATCGTGCCAAATCTTTTCTAGTTTAACAACATCCTTCTTATAGCAGGGCGACCAGAATTATACAAAGTATTCTAAAATGGAGTTATATGCTGAAACATCAGGTCAAGTGATCAAGCTTGGGCAAAGGGATTGGTTGGAAGGCGTGTGTTAAATATCAGCAGGGGGTTTCGGAGGGGATGTTAATGTCTAGGAAGCTGAAAGCACCGCTGTCAAGGGTACAGTAATTCAGAGATTCACCGTTTGCCAGAATTGGAGCAACATCAACCACAAAGGGTCCGTTGGACTGCAAAGAGGTCACGGTGAATGGGAGAGACGCAAAGCACGGACAGCTTTGGAAACAAGACGGAGGATTTTAAATGTGAAGCACTGGTGATGGACTGTGCAGTTACAGAGTCACCCACATTCTCCCCAGTCAGCCAGGATACAGAATGAAGGGCAGGTTCACATCTGTGGGTCTGGGCCCAAAGTTCAAGCCTCCACAGAGTACAACAGTTCACAGCAATCCCATGCAGATAGTTGCAGAGAACACAATTAATGGGAGGGCCCTGGGTAGAGTTGGAGAACAGAGAGACCTAAGGGCTCAGGGACATAATTCTTTGAAGTAAGGAAGGCATCTAGCACGCTTGCCCTCATTGCTCAGTCCTTTGAGTACAGGAGTTGGGACGTAATGTTGAGGTCGTACAGGACATTGGTGAGGCCTCTTCTGGAATAATGGGTGCAGTTCTGGTCACCCTGCTATAGGAAGGATATTATTAACCTGGAGAGGGGTCAGTAAAGATTTACCAGGATGTTGACAGGAATGTAAGGTTTGAGTTATAAAAATAGACTGGATTGGCTGGGACTTTTTTTTTTCACTGGAGACTAGGAGATTGAGGGGTGACTTTAATGAGGTTAATTAAATAAGGTGAATGGCAAGGACCTCAAAAACTAGAGGGCATATTTTTAAGGTGAGAGCAGATAGACTTAAAAAAGGGCATGAGGGATAACTTTTCTTTTTTTAAACACAGAGTGGTTTGTGTGTGGAATGAACCGCCAGAGGAAGTGGTGAATGCGGGTACAGTTACAACTTTGAAAAGACATTTGGAATAAGCTCATAAATAGGAAAGGGCTTGGAGGGGATATAGGCCAGGAGCAGGCAGGTGGGACTAGTTCAGTTTGGGATTATGGTCAGCCTGGACTGGTTGGATCAAACTGTTTATTTCCAGGCTGTATGGCTATGAGACAAAAGGACAAGAGAGGGCCAAAACTCTCCGACATGACAACACAGATGTGGGAGCTTTATGCTATACACAATCCCATGCTGGATCTGCCCTGAGGCTCTTTGATGGGGACAATGTAAATGTGGCAGCTTTACTTCCATTTTAAAAGCACAGAGACAGATTTACTCTCTATCTAAGACCATGCAGGGGACGGGCACCATTGAAATGTGGAGCTTGTTCAAGGAACAGCTACAGCATCTCCTTGATAAGTACGTACCTGTCAGGCAGGGAGGAGGTGGCCGAGTGAGGGAACCACGGTTTATGGAAGAGGTTGCATCCCTTGTCGAAAGGAAGAAGGAGGCTTATGTAAAGATGAGGTGTGAAGGCTCAGTTAGGGCAGTTGAGAGTTACAGGTTAGCCAGGAAGGGCCGAAAGAGAGAGCTAAGAGGAGCCATGAGGGAACATGCAAAGTCTTTTGACAGGTAGGATCAAGGAAAACCCTAAAGCTTTCTTCCGGTATGTCTGGAATAAAAGAATGACTAGAGTACGATTATGGCCTGTTAAGGACAGTTCCAGGAAGTTGTGCGTACAGTCCGAAGAGATGGGAGAGGTGCTAAACGAATATTTTTCGTCAGTATTCACACAGGGAAAAGACAATGTTGTCAAGGAGAAGACTGAGATACGGGCTATTAGGGGATTGAGGTTCATAAGGAGAAGATGTTAGCAATTCTGGAAAGTGCGGAAAGAGAAAAGTCCCCTGGGCCAAATGGGATTTATCCTAGGATTCTCTGGGAAGCTAGGGAGGAGACTGCCGAGCCTTTGGCTTTGACCTTTATGGCGTCATTGTCTGCAAGAGCAGTACCAGAAGACTGGAGGATAGCAAATGTTGTCCCCTTGTACAGGAAGGGGAGTAGAGACAGCCCTGGGAATTATAGACCAGTGAGCCTTACTCCGGTTGTGGGTAAGGTGTTGCAAAGGATTATAAGAGATGGTATTTACAATCATCTAGACAGGAATAATTTGATTAGTCAACACGGTTTCATGAAAGATAGGTCGTGCCTCACAAACCTTATTGAACTCTTTGAGAAGGTGACCGAACAGATGGATGAGGGTAAAGTGGTGGATGTGGTGCATATGGATTTCAGTAAAGTGTTTGATAAGGTTCCCCACGGTAGCCTATTGTACAATATACGGAGGCATGGGATTGAGTGTGATTTAGTGGCTCGGATCAGAAATTGGTTAGCTGAAAGAAGACAGAGGGTGATGGCTGATGGGAAATGTTCATCCTGGAGTTCAGTTACTAGTGGTGTACCGCAAGGATACGTTTTGGGGCCACTGCTGTTTGTCATTTTTATAAAAGACCTGGATGAGGGTGTAGAAGGATGGGTTAGTAAATTTGCAGATGACACTAAGGTCGGCGGAGTTGTGGATAGTGTGGAAGAATGTTGCAGGTTACAGTGGAACATAGATAAGCTGCAGAGCTGGGCTGCAAGGTGGCAAATGCAATTTAATGTGGAAAAGTGTGAGGTGATTCACTTTAGAAGGAGTAACAGGAGCACTGGGCTAATGATAAGATTCTTGGTAGTGTAGATGAGCAGAGAGATCTTGGTGTCTATGTGCATAGATCCCTGAAAGTTGCCACCCAGATTGATAGGCTACGATATGTCTTTTATTGGGAGAGGGATTGAATTTTGGAGCCATGAGGTCATGTGGCAGCTATACTAAAGTCTGGTGTGGCCACACTTGGAGTACCGTGTACAGTTCTGGTCACCGCATTATAGGGAGGATGTGGAAGCATTGGAAAGGGTTCAGAGGAGATTTACTAGGAGGTTGCCTGGTATGGAGGGAAGGTCTTACAAGGAAAGGCTGAGGGACGCGAGGCTGTTTTCATTAAAAGGAAGAAGGTAAAGAGGTGACTTGATAGAGACAGAAGACGATTAGATAGGGTAGCCTTTTTCCTCAGATGATGATGGCTAGCATGAGGGGACATAACTTTAAATTGAGGGGTGATAGATATAGGACAGATGTCAGAGGTAGTTTCTTTACTCAGAGAGTAGTAGAGGTGTGAAACGCACTGTCTGCAACAGTAGTAGACTCGCCAACATTAAGGGCATTTAAATGGTCATTGGATAAACATACAGATGAAAATGGTGTAGGTTAGATGGGCTTCAGATTGGTTTCACAGGTCAGCACAACATCGAGGGCCAAAGGGCCTGTACTGTGCTGGAATGTTCTATATTGTTCATGTCCTGGGAGTGTTAAGTGGCAATAGTGTGGCAGGATCTTTAATTTTCATTTGAGAGAGTAAAGGGAGATTTGCTTTCAGTTTTAAAAGAGTAGAGGGAGCTGTAAATATTTTCAAGGCCGAGGTAGATAGATTCTTGATGACCAAGGGGATGAACCATTATTGGGAATATGCAGGAAGCATAGATTTGAGGTTAAAATCAGATCAGCTGTGATTTTAATGAATGATGAAGCAGTTGTGAAGGGTCAAGTAGCCTACTCTTGTTGCTTACCATACGGTAGTTATACTCAGTATCTAACTCTATGTTGTCCCTGTGTGTCAAGGACTCCCAGTGAGGGGTGTTCCCAGGATTGTGCCAATTCTTATAGCAGTCCCTTCACACTTGCATTACTGAATAGACTCGCTCCCCCCCAGAGTGCATCTGTAACAGCAGCCCACCCACAATCCAGCAGCCCTCCCACCATGCTGTAACAGACTACGGTACCTTGGCGGTGAGCCCATGATGGAGGGAGGTGGTGTTGGATTACTGCCTGCGTTGTGTCTTCGCCTCATTGCCTGTGTCCTCTTCACACTGCTGGTAAGTTCCCGTCTCCCAGGCTCTTCCGGAGCTGGTGCTGGGCAGGGGAGGAGGACACACCCAAAGTCCAATGTCACAAGCAGCGTTTAAACTGAACCCAGTTCAACAATCCCCTCCTCCCCCAAAGCTCCATTCACAGGATGGATAGGATTGTGCTTAACTACACACTGGAGTAAGTTCAATGGTTCATCAATCTTTTGATGTGGACAGCGCCGACCCTCCGACAGCGCGGAGCTCCCTCAGCGCCGACCCTCCGACAGCGCGGAGCTCCCTCAGCGCCGACAGCGCGGAGCTCCCTCAGCGCCGACCCTCCGACAGCGCGGAGCTCCCTCAGCGCCGACCCTCCGACAGCGCGGAGCTCCCTCAGCGCCGACCCTCCAGATTTCTCCACTCTCTCTCTTCACCAAATGTATGAGCAATTTGAAACTACAGGCTCATCAGCAAAACTGAATCCCAGAGAATAAAAGGGACAGAGTCAGCACCGAATAGAGGACAGGTGAGCGATAGGAAGCAGAGCGCAGCGTACTGCTACTTCGAGACCGGAGGACGATTTCCCACAGGGTTCCCTCTGAGACAACACGAAGACCATCACAATCTTTGACAGACATTGGAGGCCGCTGCTTCCCAAACCGCATCCCATTCGGATCCAATCTGAGCTCTACAGTGACAATGGTTGGCCCAGCGCTCTCGACCCCATCCCCGCTTTGGGAAACTCTGTTGCTGCCTGGAGGACAGGAGCAATTCCATAATTTGGGAATGATGGCAAATATTGCCCGTGTGCCTGCTACAAGACTTCTGAAGCAAGTGCTCTCTACTCCCTGCTCCGTAATCGTCACTAAGATGGCAGAGGAAACGCTCCAGGGACACCCTGAACAAAAAGCAACATTCCCTTGGGAATCGCGTGCCTCAGCACATACTTAGGTCAGCACGATGGCTCAGTGGTTAGCACTGCTGCCTCACGGCGCCAGGGACCCAGGTTCGATCCCACCCTCAGGAGACTGTGTGGAGTTTGCAGTTCCCACCGTGTCTGCATGGGTTTCCTCCGGGTGCTCCAGTTTCCTCCCACACTCCAAAGATATGCAGGTTAGGGTGGATTGGCCGTGCTAAATTGTCCCATAGTGCCCAGGGATGTGCAGGTTAGGGTGGGTTGGCCATGCTAAATTGTCCCATAGTGCCCAGGGATGTGCAGGTTAGGGTGGATTGGCCGTGCTAAAATGTCCCATAGTGCCCAGGGATGTGCAGGTTAGGGTAGATTGGCCGTGCTAAATTGCCCCATAGTGCCCAGGGATGTGCAGGTTAGGTACATTAGTCAGGGGTAAATATAAAGTAATAGGGCAGGGGAATCGGTCTGGTTGGGTTACTGTTGAGAGGGTTGGTGCAGACTCGATGGGCCAAGTGTTTCCCCACTGTAGGGTTTCTATGATGGAGGAGCAGCATCAGTGAAGGTGCCAACCATTCTTAGCATCACCAGAGAGATCAAGTGAGCACTGTATCCAGAGTGACGCACCAACCCATCTGCCTCAGCTAACACCAGCAGCCCTGAGCTCTGGGATCAGACTATTCAGCCAATTCTGAGAAACGGGAACGTGCCTTGTCAAGCACTTACAGCGGGAAGAACAGAAAGAGACGCCTCTTCGCAAAGCCTCATGGGAGTTTCAAGAACAGGAGGGAACTGGGGTGGGCTGGGCACTTACACAGAAATCAGACAGAACAGGCGAAAATAAAGAGGTCAAGTGGAGGGAGGGAGGGAGAGAGAGTGAAGTGGGGTGCATGGCGGGTGAGAGGAGCTGCAGAGAGAGATCACACTCTGACAGGATCGTAAACAGGTGTGTGTTTGCAGTCTCCACCCCCCCCCCCACTACCCCACTCCCAGCAGACTCAGGGAATCACCAATCCCCCGTGACCTACCTCCGCCGACTGCCCCCTCCGACTGGCTCCAGGCGCTGCCAATGGACTCCAGCCTCCGGGAGAACCGCTCCCGCCAGCGCTGCTCGCTGTCCCGGGCCTCCAGGTCAGACTTGGAGGCGGTCAGGGTGCGGGTGCTGCCCGGGCCGGGCTCCAGCTGCCCGGTGCCGCCCACGCTCAGCATCCGGGCGTGGGTCTTGGCGCTGGCAGGCGGTTCGCAGGGGGGAGGAGGAGGAGGAGGTGCCAGGGCGATGGCGGACGCGGGACCCGGCTCCGAATCGGAGCGGGCTGCGTTGCGCCGCCTGGTCCCCGGAGGCCTCTGGGCGTCAGGGGAGGAGCAGGACTGCGAGGTGACACTGGAGGAGCTGGAGGAGCTGCTGTAGTTGGGCTGCGAGCGCAGGCTGGAGGCATGGCTCAGGTCACTCTGGTCGCTCGAGTCCTCGTCCTCGAAGAAGCCCTGGCTGTAGGCCTTGGCGCCCAGCGCCGTCCTGACCGGTGCGTAGTCCCGCCGGTAATCGAAGCTGCCGGTGCTGCCACCGTGCCTCCTGGCGCCCTTCCTCCTGCCGGAGCGTCGGCCTGGCCCCCGGCCCAGCAGGCTCAGCTCCTTGGGCCGGACTGCCCTCTCCGCCTGCAGCGGGGCATGCTGGGAAGGCTCGGCCAAGCCTATGGCCTGGGGGGCGCTCAGCTTGTCGCTCAGCCAGGAGCTCAAGGGGTCGTCCCCCGCCCCAGCGAGGCGCTCACTGCCAGTGAAGGCGAACCGCAGGGCCCCCTCGGCAGAGGGACCGGCATCCGGGGTGGCGACAGCCTCGCTGTCTGAGAGGTTGTCCGTGTCGCTGCCTGGCTTGACCCCCGGTGGGGGTTCTGGGTCCGGCTGCGGGGTGAGCGACGGGCTCTCCAGGCGGGTGGAGCTGGTCTTCTCGCTCCTGTAGCTGCTGACGGTGCTCTGCGTCTCCCGGTCGGTGCCACTGAAGCAGCTGTCGGTGGAGCCGGCCGCCTTGGCGCCCATCGCCTGGAGCATGCCCTCCTCCTCCTCGTCCTCCGGTGGCGGGGGCAGCTCCCGGGCTCCCTCCTGCCCGCTGCCGCTGCCCCCCACATCCTTCCCTGCCTGGTCTCCCACCGGGCGGTCGTGCAGCAAGGGGCCCAGCAGGGCGTGACACAGGCTCTCGGACTCCCCGGGGTGCCAGGCGCCCAGCTGCTCCAACAGGCCGAGGTGCAAGGGGTGCACCCGCAGATCGGGCACCACCGTGACGCAGGGTGACGCGGATGTGGCCGTTGCTAGGCCCCGGCTGGAGGGGAGCACCTGCTGGACGGGCAGCGAGGGTAGTCTCTTCACCGAAGGCTGTGTGTCCAGCTGCTGGGTCGTCTCTAAGGGCAGAGGGCCCTCACTGGTGGCATGCAGTGCCGGTGAATCTGAAACGATGAGAGATAAAAACACTGAGTCAGGCAGCGACCTTGCTCCCTCGCTCGTCATATCTACAGCTCAGAGGCCCCACTGATCCATACCAGTCGGCATGGCCAACAGAGAGCGCGGGTGAAGAGGGGATTTAACCGAGGCACTGCAAAATCACGAGGTGCCTGGACACTGAGCAGAGAGAGACCGTCCCCATCCTGCACTGCGTTTGCAAAGCAGAAGGACGGCAGAGTGAGAAACCTTTTGATTTCGCGGACTGAGCGAGTGGGCAGGGTCAGGGACAAACTGCCCAGGAGCTTGGGGGGGTGGAGGGAGAACAGGAGGCAGGCTCAAGTGAGGCACTGCATGCAGGTGGGATTGGGATAATTATCTGAAGAAAGGGAATTAGTGAGCGATGTGTGGAAAAGCCAGGGGCTGGCGGAGTCACTCCTACACAGAGCCAGCATCGAGCCGCAATGAGCCAAAGAGCCCTCGTGCGTTCCATCCATCCTGTGATGCTATTTCATCATCTGCCCCACCATCACTCGATCCTTCTAAGCCTTGCTCCTGTCCATCCAGTTTCCCCCTTCAACAGATCAACAATAATTTTTTTTTATTTTATTACTTCACGGTATGTTGTAGGCTAGGCCAGCATGAACTGCGCATCCCTAAATGACCAGTTAAGAGCCAACCACATTGCTCGGAGTCTGGAGTCACATGTAGTCAGAGACCAGGTAAGGGACGGCAGTTTCCTTCCCTAAAAGGACGTTAGTGAACCAGATAGGATTTTCCTGACAATAGACAATTAAACTCTTAATTCCTGAGTTTTACTGAATTCGAATTCCACCCCATCTGCCGTGGTGGGATTCAAACCCAGGTCCCCAGAACATTACTTGGGTCTCTGGATTAATCGTCCCGTGATAATACCAGTAGGCCATCACTGCTCCTTGTTCCACATTTCCTCAAATCCCCACTGAAGTTACTGGAGACAATCTTATATTGACATCGCGCACACAGGATTGAAGTATCTGCCTCATCACTGATTTTGTCTCCTTCCCACTGTGACATTGGGATAAAGTAGTTGTGTCTCTATAAATTAGGGACTAGCCATGGCTTCACAGGCAACACTTTCTCTCTCTCTCTCTCTCTCTCTCCAAAGTCAGACAGCCCTGGGTTCAAGTCCGCGTGCCTGAGGACTGAACTCCAATTCTCAGGCGTGAGGGGTGACCTTATAGAGGTTTACACAATCATGAGGGGGCATGGATAGGGTAAATAGGCAAAGTATTTTCCCTGGGGTTTGGGAGTCCAGAACTAGAGGGCATAGGTTTAGGGTGAGAGGGAAAAGATATAAGAGAGACCTAAGGGGCAACTTTTTCATGCAGAGGGCAGTATGAGTATGGAATGAGCTGCCAGAGGAAGTGGTGGAGGCTGGTACAATTGCAACATTTAAAAGGCATTTGGATGGGTATATGAATAGGAAGGGTTTGGAGGGATATGGGCCGGGTGCTGGCAGGTGGGATGAGATTGGGTTGGCATATCTGGACGGGTTGAACCGAAAGGTCTGTTTCCATGCTGTAAATCGCTATGACTCTATGGTACCGAGAGGGAAATGTACTGGCAGAGGAGCAGTGTTGAAACGTTTGCTCTCTCGGCTGGTTGTGGGAGACCCCAACAGCCATGAATGGAAGAGCAGACATGTTCTTATGGACGTTCTACTGCTGATATTTATCGCCTGCACCAACACAGTGAAAACTGATGCTCTTTATCACATTCAGCAAAGGGTGAAAATGATATGAGGCAGACAGGAGGAAGAATTTGTCCAGTAAGTGGATTTGAATAGGGAATAAACAAATAGGGTTTATTTCACACTCAATGTGGGAGAGACAGAAAGATAGAGAGAGGGTAGCAATTTGATTTGATGTGATTTATAACTGTCCCATGTACCTAGGGACAGTGAAAGGTTTTGTTTTGCATGCAGTACAGGTAGACTATACCATACAAAGTGCCTCAGGGTGATAGAACAGAGGGAGGAATACAATGTTATGGCTGCAGAGAAGGTGCACAGAGGGCGAGATCAACGTGAGGTTTAAAATTTGAAAGGTCCATTCAGAGATCTGATAACAGCGGGGAAGAAGCTGTTCTTGAATCTGTTGGTCCATGTGTTTAAGCTTTTGTCCCTCCTGCCTGACGGAGGAGGGTGGGAGAGGTCTTCGATGATGTTGACTGCCTTCCCGATGCAGTGGGAAATGGTAGGCGAAGTCAGAGGCTGGTTTGTGTGATGGGACTGGGCTGTGTTCACAGCTCCCTGGAGTTTCTCACGGTCCTGGGCAGAGCAGTTGCTGAACCGAGCCGCGATGTATCCGGACAGAACACTTTCTATGGTGCGTCAGTAAAGGTTGGCAAGTGTCTTTATGGGCAATGCCAAATACGGCAGGTGATTGGAGAATCTAGGCTGGTCAGGCTGCCTAATGGTAACAACTATTTTTCTTACTGAGTCACAGGACCATAGTACCACTGATAATGCCACCTTTTTATTGCCCACCCCCTGAGACGGTGATGGTGGTGAGCAGACTTTGCAAACCACTGTGGCCCAAATTTTCCAGAACTTTGACCCAGCGGCAGTGAAGGAACGGCCGGTACGGATGTAGGTCGGGGTAGCACGCAGTGCAGAGGGCAAACTCTGGGAGGCAGTGTTACACACTGAAGATGGTGAATTGGGAGTCACGGCAGCAGGGTCATTGACCCTGGATGGTATCGAGCTTTCTGAGCACAGCTAGGGCTGCACTCATCCCTCCAAGCAAGTGGACAGCACACCATCAGTGTGTACCTTGCAGACGACGGGAAGGAGATGAGTTCCTCACCACAGAATTCCCAGCTGCTCTCACAACGCCAGTATTGACAGGAGTTGGTCTGGTTCAGTTTCTGGGTTAATGTTAACCCTCAGCTGGCTAGTGAGGGATTCACCAATGGCAATGTCAAACATCAAGGAGAGATACTCAGGAGATGGTAACTGCCTAGCCCTTGTGTGGCTTTTATTTGCTATCTATCAACAAAAGCCAACTAACCTAGCATTAGACAGTGGCAAAGAGGCAGGAAAAGGACTCACCTGCTGTATCTAGCATGTTCAGTTTCAGTAACTCTCTGTCAGCTGATGTGACAATTACATTTTTATTGCCTTGTTCACGGACCAGGTCTCTGATCCCTGTTGACGCACAAGAAACAGAGTCCAAATACAGCCAAAACTGCTCTGTTCAGACAATGCAACCGCGTCTCCCCCCCAAACCTTAAAAGAGCCCCTACAATTTGCAGTAAAGGCACCACAAAACACACCACTTCAAACTCTCAGTCTGCATGGAGCGAACTCATCTCAGTATCACAGAGGCGAAAGTGAGGGCTGCAGATGCTGGAGATCCGAGTCAAGATTAGAGTGGTGCTGGAAAAGCACTCCAGGTCAGGCAGCATCAACGTTTCGGGAATCGACATCAGGAAGCATGAAGGGCTCCTGCCCGGAACGTCGATTTTCCTGCTCTTCGGATGCTGCCTGGCCTGCTGTGATTTTCCAGCAGCGCTCTAACCTTGACTCAGTACCACTGAGAACAGGGTAGAATTCTGTACCTGGTCACCAGCATTCCCTTCAATTTTGCTTTTGGTTCTGAGGTCCGTGCATGCCAGCAACTTCCAGAACCGGAAGTCAACGTCACGATCCACGTCAACGCACCGATACACGGGAACAGCCGAACACCCGCCGTTTCGGGGGAACTTTGCTGATCACTATCTGGTGATGGGGCACTAACCAAGAGTTGGCCCATGCCCACACAACCCAACTCGCAATTCGATTATGTCCTTTCGGTGGGCAATGTATCGGCTACAATCCGGCAACTCATGAAATGCACCCCACCCCGCCAAGAGAAGGAAGCAGAATGGCAGATTGTTTTTAAAAAAAAATTCTTTGGTCAGTGCGGGTGTCACGTACAGGGCTGGTACTTACTACCCATCCCTAACTGCCCCTGAAATGGAGCAGCAGGCTTGTGTCAGAGGGCCCAGGCCATGTGTGGGGGTGGATCTGGAGGTCAGACTGGAAAAGGATGGCTCTGAACCGGACGGGATATTTTCTAAGCATCCCAAGTGTTATTTAAATCCTGCCGACCGGGACTTGGAGCCAGGGTATTCCTTGGGATTTGGGACTCTGCATCAGTAGACCAGTCACTTCACCGCCCGGCCATCTCACTGAGCCGACAGGATGGGCCACCTACCTTTAGAGGTTCCATTGTCTTCCAGGTGAGGCAACAATTCCTACAAGACAGAAGAAAACAACATCCACATTCAGGGGTTGGTAGCACTGCAGGAGTTGACAGAACGGCAGTGCAGAAGTCACTTGCCGAACATCAAACAGTTCTGTTTCCCCTTCACCTCCTTCCCCCTCTCCTGAGCACAGCTGCCCCCGCCCCTCGGCCATGACACAGTCCCTGACACCCTCCTCTGCCACACTTGCCCCCCACCCACCCCGCCACATGAAAGTACTCACCGACACTTGGTTGAAGCCGAAGACGGAATGCTGCGAGCTGCATCTCACGGGTGGCGTGGTGTTATTCTTCCGAAAGACGGTCATCTCCACTCCTCCCCCTGGGTCCCTGTGGGGGGGAGTTACAGGAGTAGGAGGGGGTGGGATGGAAGAGGAGGAGCGTTTGAGAACTATGCAACCCAACGTTGAGACCTGAAGACCCCAGTGTGCCTCAAATCCACCCCGCGGACTCTGTTCCACACGGAGAGACAGGAGACAATGGAACTGATCTCCAGAGCAGAGAAGCTTGGACAGAGGACCACAAAGTCACAAGGGGGTTTCGACAGGGTTAGACTCGGGAGAAACCGCTCCCAGTGCCAGGAGGGATGCTACCCAGAAGGACACCAATTAAAGATAATTGGCAAAACAGGAGTAGGTGAGGGGTCACTTGTTTTTCTTCCCCCCTAGATTAGAGCATAGAAAAAAGCCCTTCGGCACATCAAGACCGTGATAAAGACCAGCACCTTGCTGCGCTGATCAGGAAGATGCTACCCGAACAGGCCGTGAAAGCAGACTCTTCGAAAAGAGAAGGGGATGAACACTCTAAGGTGAAATATGTGGCAGGTCAATCCGGGAAGGTTTGTGGGAAAAGTGGGGTTAATTGAAGACTGGCTCAGAGAAACCAAAGGCACGATGGGTTGAACGGGCTCCTCCTGTGTATTTTTGGGCTCCTGATACAATCAGTATAAGGGTTATTGCCTCCGTTAGCTCCTCTCTTCTAACAACTCACTCGTGGGACGTAGGCTCACATTGACTGCCCGCCCTGGTTTAAAGGTTGAGGGGGGGGTTGGAGGAGGAGGAGGCGGGCGACAGAGATTGCAATTGGCTCCCTGATGGGTACGATCGCCCAGCCCGGACACGGGTAGTCAGTCTAAGGGCTGTGGGCACAGATGGGAGGCCCAGGCATTCACACCCGATCTCTGGGCAGCTGCCGCTGCGAGCTCACTTCCTCCGCTTTTCCCCGAATGGCCAATCCGCTCAATAAAAGGAGACCTGCGCGCACTTTGACCCCCAACGGAGCTGGGAAGGAGGTCATTAGCAGGAGGGGTGTCACCTCAAAGGCTGGGATTTCCCCCCCACCCTCTCCGCAGCTCCCCACTCACCGGAGGGTACTGTCTGCGCCACCTCCTGGCTCGCATTCTTCAAGCTTGGCACCGTCCGCTTCAAGCTGCGGGTTCCTCTTCTCCACGATCTCCCCCTCATCGAACATGGCATGCAGGCGGTAGTTGACGGACTTGACCACGGTAAAGAAGAGGGCGACGATGGCACAGTAGATCCCGGCAACCGAGGTGCTGGGTGGCAGAGCCTGGCACGGGCAGAGTTTAAGACAAGTGAGTGCCGGGCAAATCCTGTCCATCGTGCCGCGCACAACACCCCCACCCTCCCCTCAGAAGGGGACCCCTCACCGAGAAACCACTGCACCAGCAACAACAACACCCTGCATTCCTCTAGCACTTTTAACACAACATAACAAAGCGTCCCGAGCTGTTTGATCAAAATTTGACACAGTGGGAGATATTCGTCAGAGGCAGCCAACGGTTTAGTTGAAGAGGTAGGTTTTAAGGAGGGGCAACCGAGGTGGGGGGCAGGGTAAGAGGCCGAATTTCAGAGGCAGAGGGTCTCAGTCACCTGGTGTGGAGCGGTGGAAATCTGGGACGTGTAAGAGATTACACCCGAGGAAACACAAGTACTTCAGAGCAGAGGGATGTGAAAGAAAGAATGAGAATTTTCAAAATCGAGTTTGTCGTCAGCCACTTTAGGGGAAGGCAGTTGAGGGGGTGATGTGTACACAGGTTTCAGCGGGAGTTAGAATACGGGGCAGCAGATTTCCGGGAGGTTGAAAACAAGATGCGGGTGAGAGTTTCAGCTGCAGACCGAGGGAGGGGATGGAGGATGGGTCAGGTATCAGAAGTCACGTTTCTCAATTACCACCCAACACATGCAAGGCAACAATCCTAGCTTCGGTGAAAGTGAGGACTGGACATCAGTCAGAAGGTGAGGCAGCATCCGAGGAGCAGGAGAATCAACTTTGTGAGCATACACTGTTCATCAGGAATGTCAATCCTAACATACACCCCACACACAGTTTACTAGACTTTATTTCTCTATCTGTATAACTGTGCAACATTATGGGCAAACAGATACCATTCAGTGCCTTGAATCAGCTGATTTGATCAGGATGGCTGCATTGGAACTCCACCTCATCCATCCGCAGTGCCACCCCTACCCATCTAATGCAGTTCACAGCGTTCCCAAATCCTGTCCGGGCCTTGACAGTTTCAGTTTCTCGCGGAGCTGGAAGCGAGTGCCAGATCTAAATCCCTGCCCTCCTTCCCGGGATTCTGAACATGATTCATGAGCAGCCCGGCTCTCCTGTTGAGGGGTTCAGACCCCTTCGTGTGGGCTCACTGCTCCCCGGAGCAAGCAGTTTCCAGCAACCTGACCGAATTACTGACACACTGATCCATAGAGCGGTACACGCCCTTCGGCCCTTGATGTTGCGCCGACCTGTGGAACCAATCAGAAGCCCAGCTATCCTACACTATTCCAGTATCATCCGTATGTTTATCCAATGATCTTAAATGCCCTTAAAGTTGGCGAGTCTACTACTGATGCAGGCAGGGCATTCCACGCCCTGACTACTATCTGAGTAAAGAAACTCCCTCTGACATCTGTCCTTTATCTATCACCCCTCAATTTAAAGCTACGTCCCCTCGTGCTCGCCATCTGGGGAAAAAGGCTCTCACTGTCCACCCGATCTAACCCTCTGATTATCTTGTATGTCTCTATCAAGTCACCTCTTAACCTTCTTCCCTCTAACAGAAACAGCCTCAAGTCCCTCAGCCTTTCCTCGTAAGACCTTACCTCCATACCAGGCAACATCCTAGTAAACCTCTTCTGAATCTTTTCCAAAGCTTCCACATCCTTCCTATAATGCGATGACCAGAATTGTATGCAATACTCCAAGTACAACTGCAACATGACCGCATGGCTCCAAAATGGAATCCTTTTACCAATATAAGCCAACACACTGTATGTCTTAGAGTCATAGACATGTACAGCACTGAAACAGACCCTTCAGTCCAACCCATCCATGCCGATTAGATATCCCAACCCAATCTAGTCCCACCTGCCAGCACCCGGCCCATATCCCTCCAAACCCTTCCTATTCATATACCCACCCAAATGCCTCTTAAATGTTGCAATTGTACCAGCCTCCACCACTTCCTCTGGCAGCTCATTCCATACACGTACCACCCTCTGTGTGAAAAAGTTGCCCCTTAGGTCTCTTTTATATCTTTCCCCTCTCACCCTAAACCTATGCCCTCTAGTTCTGGACTCCCTCACCCTAGGGAAAAGACTTTACCTATTTATCCTATCCAATGCCCCTCATGATTTTATAAACCACTATAAGGTTACCCCTCAGCCTCCGACACTCCAGGGAAAACAGTCTCCGCCTGTTCAACCTCTCTCTATAGCTCAAACCCTCCTTTCCTGGCAACATCCTTTTCGAGAAAAACTACAAAGTACAAATGGGAGGCACTCACGTGAACGGGGCGGGAAGAATGGGGGTAGGGGGGTGGGTAGGGGTAAAAGAGAGACGCACCCAACCCAAGACTGAATAACAATACAGATGACAGAAAGAAATTCCTGCATTTGTATTGCAGCTTCCACAGTCTCAGATCTTCCCAAAGCCCCTGCCAACCAATCAGGTACTTTGGAAGGGTGGTCTCTGTGATGCAGAAATCATAGCAACCAATTACCACCCAGCAAGAGCCCACCAACAACAACAAATTAAATGATTCCAGTAACATTAACTGAAGTATAGATATTGGTCCTAGGACACCTGACCGAACTGCACAGCGCCTCTTTGAGCAGTGACTGATGAGGACAGGGTTTAAATCTCATCTGAAAGATTGCAAGTCTGATAAAGCAGTGTTTCCTCGCCACTGACCACGCGCAGTGCTCCTGCAGTGTTGACCCTCTGATAGAGATAGTCCAGGTATTGTGGCTGTATTATGTGTACAGCCCACACCGGGAAGGCGAATAACTGATGCGACAGACATCGAGATGGGTAAACCTGAGCACAGGATGGTTGGACTGAATGGCTTGCTTTTGTTAGTAATTCAACATGACGTGTTACGCTGGGTGCACACTGCCAGATGTGGTCACCAGCTGAACTCAAACGTCAAACACGGGAGGCACCGAGACTGTGCTAAAGGAGAGGTGAAAGGATTTCCTCCATAGAAACCTTGAAATACGAAATTCCAAAACCAAATACATCTCCACACGCTGCCACAGACACCAGAGTTGACAAGCTACAGAAGATGCCTCAAAACTACTGAGCAATATTGGGCAAAGGCACTAAAAAACGAAGGCAAAAAAGGGAGCACTTGGCTGCAAGACCATATAGGAGCAAGAAATCACGACACATACTTAATCAGTATTAACCATAAGGAGAGATACGCCATCAGGGCAAATGGACCTTCCAGGAAACAGGAAGGAATGAAGGAATCATTGCAACCTGCAACCGAGGGGGGCTGATCAGGGAGGAGGGTGTTGGGGGGCTGATCAGGAGAGAGGGTGGGGGGGATGATCAGGGGAAAGGATGGGGGGTTGGCGGGATGATCAAGGGGCATGGTGGGGGGGTAGATGATCAGGGGAGAGGGTGGGGGGGAGGGTCGGGGGGAGGTGAGTGGGTGGGGGATGATCAGGAGGAGAGGGTGGGGGGGATGATTGGGAGGGGAGGGTGGGGGGGATGATTGGGGGGAGGGTGGGGGGGATGATTGGGAGGGGAGGGTGGGGGGATGATCGGGGGGAGGGTGGGGGGATGATCGGGGGGGAGGGTGGGGGGGATGATCGGGGGGAGGGTGGGGTGATGATCGGGGGGAAGGGTGGGGGGGATGATCGGGGGGAAGGGTGGGGGTGTGGTGGGATGATCAGGGGGCATGGTGGGGGGTGTAGATGATCAGGTGAGAGGGTGCGGGGGATGATCGGTGGGGAGGGTGGAGGTGATGATTGGGGGGAGGGTGGGGGGGATGATTGGGAGGGGAGGGTGGGGGGATGATCGGGGGGAGGGTGCGGGGGATGATCGGTGGGGAGGGTGGAGGTGATGATTGGGGGGAGGGTGGGGGGGGATGATTGGGAGGGGAGGGTGGGGGGATGATCGGGGGAAAGGGTGGGGGGATGATCGGGGGGGAGGGTGGGGGGGGATGATCGGGGGAGGGTGGGGGGGATGATTGGGAGGGGAGGGTGGGGATATGATCGGGGGGAGGGTGGGGGGATGATCGGGGGGAGGGATGATCGGGGGTAGGGTGGGGTGGATGAGCGAGGGGGGGACGGTGGAGGGGATGATCAGGGGAAGGGTGGGGAGATGATCGGGGGGATGATGAGGGGGGGATGATGAGGGGGGGGATGATGGGGGGGGGATGATGGGGGGGGGATGATGAGGGTGGGGAGATGATCGGGGGGATGATGAGGGGGGGATGATGAGGGGGGGGATGATGGGGGGGGGATGATGAGGGGGGGATGATGAGGGGGGGGATGATGAGGGGGGGGATGATGAGGGGGGGGATGATGAGGGGGGGGATGATGAGGGGGGGGATGATGAGGGGGGGGATGATGAGGGGGGGGATGATGAGGGGGGGGATGATGAGGGGGGGGATGATGAGGGGGGGATGATGAGGGGGGGGATGATGAGGGGGGGGATGATGAGGGGGGGGATGATGAGGGGGGGGATGATGAGGGGGGGGATGATGAGGGGGGGGATGATGAGGGGGGGGATGATGAGGGGGGGGATGATGAGGGGGGGGATGATGAGGGGGGGGATGATGAGGGGGGGATGATGAGGGGGGGGATGATGAGGGGGGGGATGATGAGGGGGGGGATGATGAGGGGGGGGATGATGAGGGGGGGGATGATGAGGGGGGGGATGATGAGGGGGGGATGATGAGGGGGGGATGATGGGGGGGGGATGATGGGGGGGGGGATGATGGGGGGGGGATGATGAGGGGGGGATGATGGGGGGGGGATGATGAGGAGGGGGATGATGAGGAGGGGGATGATGAGGAGGGGGATGATGAGGGGGGATGATGAGGAGGGGGATGATGAGGGGGGGGTGGGTGGGGGATGATTGGGAGGGGTGGGTGGGGGGGAATGATCTGGGGGAGGGTGGGGGGGGGATGATCAGGGGGAGGGTGGGGGGGGATGATCAGGGGGAGGATGAGGGGGGATGATCAGGGGGGAGGGAGAGGGGGGATGATCAGGGGGGAGGGTGCGGGGATGATCAGGGGGAGGATGAGGGGGGATGATCAGGGGGAGGGTGAGGGGGGATGATCAGGGGGAGGGTGAGGGGAGATGATCAGGGGGGAGGGTGGGGGGGAATAATGAGGGGGAGGGTGAGGGGGGATGATCGGGGGGGAGGGATGATCGGGGGAGGGTGAGGGGGATGATCAGGGGGAGGGTGAGGGGGGTGATCAGGGGGTGGGGGGGGGGAATGATCAGGGGGAGGGTGAGGGGGGATGATCAAGGAGGAGGGTGAGGGGGGAGGGAATGATCAGGGGGAGGGTGAGGGGGGATGATCAGGGGGAGGGTGAGGGGGGATGATCAGGGGGAGGGTGAGGGGGGATGATCAGGGGGAGGGTGAGGGGGGATGATCAGGGGGAGGGTGAGGGGGGATGATCAGGGGGAGGGTGAGGGGGGGATGATGGGGAAGGTGTGGGGGTGGGGTGATCGGGGATGGGGGTGGGGGGTGTGTGTGGGGGGGGTGGGGGGGGTGATCGGGGGTGGGGGTGGGGGGGGGTGTGTGGGGGGGGTGATCGGGTGTGTGGGTGGGGGTGGGGGGGGTGATCGGGGGTGGGGGTGGGGGTGGGGGGGGTGTGTGGGTGGGGGTGTGTGGGGGGGGTGATCGGGGGTGGGGGTGATCGGGGGTGGGGGGGGTGTGTGGGTGGGGGTGTGTGGGGGGGGTGATCGGGGGTGGGGGTGATCGGGGGTGGGGGGGGTGTGTGGGTGGGGGGGGGGTGTGTGGGTGGGTGTGGGGGGGGTGATCGGGGGTGGGGGTGGGGGTGGGGGGGGTGTGTGGGTGGGGGGGGGGTGTGTGGGTGGGTGTGGGGGGGGTGATCGGGGGTGGGTGGGGGTGGGGGGTGATCGGGGGTGGGTGGGGTGGGGGTGGGGGGGGTGTGTGGGGTGGGGGTGGGGGGTGTGTGGGGTGGGGGTGGGGGGGGTGTGTGGGGGGGGTGATCGGGGGTGGGGGGTGATCGGGGGTGTGTGGGGGTGGGGGTGGGTGGGGGTGGGGGTGGGGGGTGTGTGGGGTGGGGGTGGGGGGGGTGTGTGGGGTGGGGGTGGGGGGTGTGTGTGGGGTGGGGGGTGTGGTGTTGATGTTGGATGGGGCCTGGCCCCACTCACCATGTAGAGCAGGAAGGGGAAGCAGAGCAGGAAAAGCCAGACGTAGAGGTGGAAGCAGTTGGAGAACTTGCTCTGGTGCGGGTCGAAGTACCAGCCGCCGGTCAGCGAGGCCCACACTCCCTGGCGGAGGATCTGCAGCACCTGGGAGCCCATCCTGGGCCCGGGCCTCTTCCTTTACCCCACCCTGCGCCCCCGTCCGGGAGAGGGGGGCGGGCGGGCGGGCGCGGGGGGAGCGGCTCAGACACCGCTCGGCCGCCGCCACCGCGGCCTCACTGACTCCGGGTACCCATCTTCCCAAAGCCCACCCCTCCCCCAACAACCCTTTACAAAACCCACCCCCCCTGCCCTCACTGACCGGAAACCGCCGCCCCCGGCCGCACCCGTTGGTCCAGGCCCGAGAGAGGGTGGCGGATTCCGACACGTCCATTGGGCAACAGGAATGTCCGTCATCCCACGTCCCGCCCTTTCCGTTGGTTCGCCGATCGTCTGACCTCAACTGCCGGATGCGAATCCTTGCTGAAGGTATTGATTGGTCGACGTCCACGTCCATCATCAGCGGTATTTCCCCCGTTCTATTGGCTCCCTGTCTGACTGACCTCATAGAACAGACATGCCCGCCTCTCACCGGCGCCCATTGGTTGATACCTACATCCATCATCCCGGTTCGCTCCCTATCCATTGGCTCTCAGTTCGTCTGACCTCATCGTCAGGCAAGGGCCGCCCACTCCGCTGGGCCGGCTCTCACTGGCCGTATTGCACCACGAGTAAGGCGGGCCCTTCGCTCTGACTGGTCATAATCCGTGTCCATCCACTTCGTCTCGTTTATCTATTGGCCGCATACAGTGCTTGTCCCTGGAGCGTGGGCCCGCCTCACGCGGATAGCCGTTAGTCAGCTCCTGAGCGCACTCTGCGTTTGCATGTCGCTCGCAGCTTATTTTTGTCGAGGAACAAATTAGCAGGGAACTGACGGGGATTGATTTTCTTTCATCGTCTTCTAACTGGGGATGTGTTTATTTTCAAAGTTAAAATTGGAGTGGAAATTTAATAGTAGCCCTCAGGCGCCCTTTTGCGATGCCTGATTGGTTGAACTGACGCGAATACTGTCGGTGCCCTCTCGGGGATTGGTCGGCACCATCTGTCTACCACCTGGAGGGCTTTCTCTATTGGTTGTGGGCGCTGTTACCGGTGCGCTACCGGAGGACCCCACCTCCGGAATGTCATATGCCAATTGGACGGATGCCTGCCGGTCAGCCGATCCACGGTCCCTATTGGTCAGAGTAACCGTCCATCAAACGTGTCACTTTGCGAGTGTTGCTAAGACACAAAAAGGGTGGGACAAAGGGTGAGTCTCAGGCAGACTTAATCGAACCTGAGCGAATGGCTTCTTAAAGCGGGTCGACTTTGGTATGGTCAGAGGTGGGGGCACAGGTGACTGGGGACTTTCCTGTTTCTGCCACCTTCAAACCCCACACCCCATCACCTGCATAACATTGCAATGACTTTCCTCGTCCACACTGGCACATGCAGTCATTTTACTCTCCTTTATCTTGCACTTAAATTGTGCGTGGAGGCCATTTGGCCCATCTTTGACAGCACCACTTAGACAAATTTCCCTTTCTGCAGGACTCATTCATACTGGAATCCCAATTCACTCCTCTGTCCTCTAATAAAATTGCATAAATGACTATGCCTTGATGGCCAGTGTTGGCAGGGTCTTTGACCATGGTGTAGGGTGATTGGAAAAGCCATAGAGATGTATAGCATGGAAACAGACCCTTTGGTCCAACTCGGCCGTGCCAACCAGATATCCCTAAATGATCTTATGTACTTGTCTAAGTGTCTTTTAAACATTGTACTTTTACCCACATCCACCACTTCCTCAAAACGTTCATTCTACATGTGAATCACCCTCTGGATGGGTGGCACGTTGGCTCAGTGGTTTGCAACGCTGCCTCACAGCGCCAGGGACCCAGGTTCAATTCCTGCCTTGGGTAATTGTGTGGGTTTCCTCTGGGTGCTCCGGTTTCGTCCCACAGTCCAAAGATGTGCAATTCAGGTGAATTGGCCACGCTAAATTGCTCATTGTATTAGGTGCATTAGTCAGGGGTAAATATAGGGTAGGGGAATGGGTATGGGTGGGTTACTCTTTGGAGGGTTTGTGTGGACCTATTGAGCCGAAGGGCCTGTTTACATACTGTAGGAAATCTAATCTAATCATACGTAACTCTGTTTTCATGTCTTTTTAAAAATCTCTCACCTTAAAGATATACCCCCCTGGTCTTGAGATCATCCATCCAAGGGAAAAGACACCTTCCATTCACCTTATCTATACCCCTCATGATTTTATGAACCTGTATAAGGTTCCCCCCTCAACCTCTTACTCTCCAATCAGTAAAGTCCAAGCCTATCCAGCCTCTCCTTATAGTTCAAACCTGCTGTACTCTGCAGCATCCTGGCAAATTTGCTCTGAACCCTCTCCAGCCTAATGATATCTTCCTATACCAGGGCAACAAGAACTGGACACAATACTGCTTCACCAAAGTCCTGTACAATCTCGACATAAAGTCCCAACTGCTATGTATATGGCTATCGTGGGCTCCATAAATAGCGGCATAGAGAGATGATGTTATCACAAAACTGTATAAAACATCGAGGGCCCGGACTGCATTGTAATGTTCTATATGTTATAACATTGGTTTAGCATCAACTGGAATAATGTATGCAACTTGGGAATTGCACTTCAGGAAGGATGTGAAGGCATTAGAGAGGGTGCAGAATAGATTCCCGACGATGGTTCCAAGGATGAGGAGCATCAATGACATGGACAGCTTGGAGAAGCTAGGACTGTTCTCCTTGGAGAGGTTTGAGAGGAGATTTGATTGAGGTCGTCAAAGCCATAAAGGGTCCTCACAAAGTGGATGGGGCGAAACTGTTCCCACGGGTGGAAGAGTGGGGAACCAGAGGATACTGATTTACGATGAATGGTAACCAGAGCGATGGAAAATTGAGGAAGTCCGATTCATGTGGCTAGTGACAAGGGAGTCTGGATTGCACTGCCTGAGAGTGGGGTGGTGGCAGGTTTGATCGCGGCCTTCAAGAAGGAACTGAATGATGGATTGAACGAGTGGGCTGACTAAAAGACAGTGGAAGGGGAACAGGTGAGTGACCTTTGCAGAAAGCCAGCATGGGTATGAGAGACCAAGTGATTCAAACATATATAAATATAATGTCGATGGAACAGTTGGTAAGAGTCACCGGTGTATGTGAACAATTGGATCTTGTGCTATCCAGCAGCTGAAGAGAAATTTATTCATTCTGGGAACAACAACCCAAGGCTTTTCCTTCACCTGGATTCGAATTTGACTTCTCTCAGAAAGTATGCAAGTATTGGGAGCAAAAACAAATTGCTGCTTTTTGTTGATTTACAACATCCGCAGTTCCTTCAGTATTTATGGAAGTATTGGACATGTCCAAGGTTCCACAACATATCCTGAGTTGGGGTCACATCTACAGATTCATCTCCTAAATCTTGTGAAATATCAGAACTTCTGGTTATTGTTCAGGTTTGTTGTCAGGATATGGTCTGGTGTTTCTGCCTGTCCTCAGTTTTCCTGAGAAGGTGGACTTCACTCTGCTGAATACAACTGAACGGCCATTTCCTACAGGGCACTGAAGTACTTGTCCAGGATGACAAATCCCGTTTCCTAATTAGGTGTTTAACCTCATAGAGCAGAGCGGTGGATGTTGTCTACGTGGACTTCAGCAAGGCGTTTGACAAGGTAGCCCAGGGAAGACTAGTTAGCAAGGTTAGATCACATGGAATCCAGGGAGAGCTAGCCATTTGGATATAAAGTTGGCTTGAAGGTAGGAGACAGATGCTGGTAGTGGAGGCTTGTTTTTGGGACTGGAGGCCTATGACCAGTGGTGTGCCACTAGGATCTGTGCTGGGTCCACTGCTTTTCGATAAATGATTTGGATGTGATTATACAAGGAATGGTTAGTAAGTTTGCAGATGACACCAAAATTGGCGGTTTGATGGACAGGGAAGATGGTATGAACCGAAAGAAGATGTTCCCATGGAACGGGGAGTCCAGAACTAGAGACCATCGTTATCAATTCTTCTCTGAAATGCTTCCACTGCCTTTACGTTCCTCAAATCTGAAGCCCAGTACCACATAGTGTTGGTCTTCCTACTTAAACAACAGTGTGGATACATTCGATGTGGTTAAGGCAAGGTTTACCAGATTAATCTGTGAAATGGGCGGTTTGGCTTATGAGGGAAAGTTGGGCTTCAGAAGAGGAAGAGGCGACTTGGTTGAAAAATATAAGATCCTCAGGAATCTTGACCAGGGTGGATGTGGGAGAGGATGCTTCCTCTTATGGGAGAAGGTAGAACTATGGTTCAACGTCTTCATAGTAAAGTGTCGCCTGTTTAAAACAAGGAATTTTTTTCTCAAAGAGGATCGTGAGTCTTTGGAACCTTGTGCGTCAAAGGGGAAGAATCAGTGGGATCTCATCGAAAAATGTAAAATTCCAACAAGACTAGACAGGGTAAATGGGAAAGGGTGTTCCTGACGATCACGGAATCCAGAACCTGGGGTGGCTGGATAGGACTGAGGTGAGGTGAAATTTCTTCACCCAAAGATTTGATTTTATTGTCACATGTATTTTACTTCAGAATACAACAACGTGCAGTGAAAAGTGTTCATTTGATGCCACAATATAATGCCATTTTGAATAATGTGAAATTAACGGAAAATATAGAAAGATTTAGCTTGAAGAGAATGCATTAGTCAATCCTGAGACAGCTCATCACCGTCAACAATGCCTGCGCTGTCATCCTTCTGTGACCGCTCTGCCACTGTCTATGCCGGACTGAAACATCGCCAACTTTCAGGTGCCATCTTGAGCCATTGGGCACTTCTCCACCGCCACTGCCTGCAGTGGACCAACTGAGTCACATCTCCCGCCATTGGGCCCACCCCATCGACATTGCCATAATGCCCTTCCGCCATCACTTCCCCACGGCCAGCACCGGACCCAACTGACGAGAAAGCCATCAATCCTCGGGCGCCATCTTTTGCCACTGGGCCTACCTCACCTCTGCCGATGTAGCAACCACCCATTCCAAGTGCCTTGCTTGCTCTGGGAAAGATAGTAGTGGGGAGCCAGTGGGATTCTCTACCACAGAAAGTGGTCGAGGCCAAAATATTAAATGTTTTCAAGTTGTCGGGCTAAAAAGATCAAAGAATATGGGAGTAAGAGAGGTAACCAGGATGGGTTGGATGATTGGCCATGGTCATATTGCATGGTGGAGCAGGCTCAAAGGGCCAAAATATATCATAGAATAGAATCAAAGCATCCTTACAGTGTGGTAACAGGCCCTTTGGTCCAATAAGTCCCCAAATGCTGGCAAATAGGACTAGATTAAGTTAGGATATCTGGTTGGCATGGACGAGCTGTACATCTCTATGACTAAGTCTACATTGACCCATCCGAAGAGCAACCCACCCAGACCCGTTCCCCTATTATCCTACATTTACCCCCGACTAATCCACCTAACCTGCACATCCCTGGACAAATCTTCTCAAAACTCACTAATCCCTGGGCACTATAGGACAATTTAGCATGGCCAATCCACCCTAACCTGCACATCTTTGGAATGTGGGAGGAAACTGGAACACCCGGAGAAACCCCCCCCCCCCCCCCCCCCCCCCCCGGACACAGTGGCTCAGTGGTTAGCACTGCTGCCTTACAGCACCAGGGACCCAGGTTCGATCCCACCCTCGGGTGACTGTCTGTGTGGAGATTGCATATTCTCCCCCCCCCCCCGCCCCCGTGTCTGCGTGGGTTTCCTCCGGGTGCTCCGGTTTCCTCCCACAGTCCAAAGATGTGCAGGCCAGGTGAATTGCCATGGTAGATTGCCCATAGTGCCAGGTGTATTAGTCAGAGGGAAATGGGTCTGGGTGGATTACTCTTCAGAGGGTCAGTGCGGATTGGTTGGGCTGAAGGGCCTGTTGAGGGAATCTCATCAGACACTGGTAGAATGGGTGAACTCCACACAGCATCTGGATAGAATGCTTTCTGCTGGAATTGAACCCAGGTCCCTGGTGCTGGGAGGCAGCAGTGCTAACCCACTGAGTCATCGTGCAGTCCTGTTGAAAGGCAGAGCAGTGTGAGGGCCCGAGTGGCCTCCTCCTGCTCCTGACTCTCATGCCCGTACATCAACGTAAGACAGTCACTAATCAATTTAACCGGGGAACCCCTTCACCCAGAGAGACTGGAACTCTTAACCTGCGGTGAACAATGTTGTTACACTGAAGGGCAGAACTGGATAAACATGCAATCAAAGGACTGGGGTGAGGAGGAAGCTCACATAGAACAGAAACACCCTGCACTGACATCACCCCCAACCTTAGGTTCTTTAAGACAAGTCAGTTTTTTGTCTTCTCTTCCCACAGGGGCTTTTCCAACAAGGAACAGGACAAGTTGAATATCACCTCGTTGTTATTGAGATTAAACACATAGACTTCTGCCCTGCTGAGGCAGCCTCTTACATGGGTGGTGGTTGCCACACTTTATGGGAAGTAATAACTAGCCCTGGAAATAGCTAGTTAGCTGTTTACTTCAGTAACAGCGTCCTCCTGAATTACAGCTTTTGCACTAGTCCACATAAGCTAGCCTGGAGTTTCCTGAGTGTATTTTTAGACGGGAAGTGAGGTTAGTGTACCTGACTGAACTTTATTTAAAGGGGCAGTATCTTCCTGGGGGAAGGTGCAGGGTGGGAAGAGAGAACAGTCCCCAGAGTTAGGGAGTGTCCTATTGGTGAGGTGGGCAATGCATTCCCCCCAGGAGAGGGGAACCAAGACTGGGTCTCCCTGCAATGTTCTCGATAGTCGACCTTCATTCAGGTCAAAGGGCCAGTGAGGCCATGCACCAGGAAGATGAAGGAGTCTTTTCATTTTAGTACGTTTTCATGGGAGCCAGACATTGTCACCGGGTGGCATATGATTCAGTGGATGCCACCTTCGCCAGCTGAGCCAACATGTTGTGCATTTGAGACCCATCCCAGAAACTTGAGCATCATATTTGGCTCGACTTTTCTGCTTGGTAGTGCTGAGGGAGTGCCGCACTGTCGGAGGGTCAGTGCTGAGGGGGTGCCACACTGTCAGAGGGTCAGTGCTGAGGGAGTGGGCACTGTTGGAGGGTCAGTGCTGAGGGGGTGCCGCACTGTCGGAGGGTCAGTGCTGAGGGAGAGGGCACTGTCGGAGGGTCAGTGCTGAGGGGGTGCCACACTGTCAGAGGGTCAGTGCTGAGGGAGAGGGCACTGTCGGAGGGTCAGTGCTGAGGGGGTGCCACACTGTCAGAGGGTCAGTGCTGAGGGAGTGGGCACTGTCGGAGGGTCAGCGCTGAGGGAGAGGGCACTGTCGGAGGGTCAGTGCTGAGGGGGTGCCACACTGTCAGAGGGTCAGTGCTGAGGGAGTGGGCACTGTCGGAGGGTCAGTGCTAAGGGGGTGCCGCACTGTCGGAGGGTCAGTGCTGAGGGAGAGGGCACTGTCGGAGGGTCAGTGCTGAGGGGGTGCCGCACTGTTGGAGGGTCAGTACTGAGGGGGTGCCGCACTGTCGGAGGGTCAGTGCTAAGGGAGTACCACACTGCCAGAGGATCAATGCTGATGGACTGCCGCTCTGTCAGAGGGTCAGTGCTGAGCATCGCATTGTTGGAGGGCTAACGCTGAGGTAGCTTTGCTTTGTCAGAGGGTCATTGTCAAGGGGGAACTACACTGTCAGAAAGTCAGTACTGAGGGCGTGCTGCACTGTCGGCTGGTCAATATTAACGGTGTGCTGCACTATCAGAGGGTCAGTACTGAGGGGATTCTGCAATGTCGGAGGGTCAATGCTGAGGGAGCCCCACATTGTCAAAGGGTCAGTGCTGAAGGAGTGCCACACTGTCAGAGGCACCTTCTTTCAAAGGGAGTATTAAACAGGCCCCCCCTTGTACCTTCCGACAGCTCACCTCCCTCAAAAGGCCAACATTGTACCAGGTCAGTCTTCTACAAGTAAAGGCTGGGAGCATTTGACAACAAAGTCAATGAAAAAAACCAAGTGGACAGAGTAGTTGTTGTCACCAGTGAGATCTGTGCATCAGCAACACATCACAGAGAGAAATTTGTTCAGCTTCCACAACGCTTTCCAAATTGTGTGGGAGAACGGTCGAACAAGCATTTGTCTCTTCAGAGCCGACACCGCGACCATTTCAGGCATACCCTCAGAGAGGCAATCAGGGTGGACCGGGCACTGTCCCATGATGGCCAAAATCCATCTCCCCCCCCTGCCAGGTGGTGTGAGCTCGAATCTCAAAATGGCAGCATTCTACAGGAGGACAAAGGAAATCCACAAAGACTGCCCGAAGGGCTGCTGGGATTGGTCCGAACGACCGGGACAAGCCTGTAGCCAGGCGTCCGGAACGGCCATGACCTGTCTGCATCCCTGCGTTGTCTCAGGTACATCGAGGATGGGGACAGAGTGTAGATGGAGAGAAGGAAACACACTGAAGAACAACTCGCAAGCTCCATGCCCCTGAGGCTCCCCTAACCCTCCCTGAACATGTGCCCAAAGGTCTACCAGCTGGGAATTGGTCTGGGCAACCTCCTGAAAGTTAGCACGGTGGCTCAGTGGTTAGCCCTGCTGCCTCACAGCGCCAGGGACCCAGGTTTGATTCCACCCTCGGGTGACTGTGTGGAGTTTGCACGTTCTTCCTCCTTGACTGGATGGGTTTCCTCCCACTGTCCAAAGGCGTGCAGGTTAGGTGAATTGGATTGGCTGTGCTAAATTGCCCAGGGATGTGCAGGCTGGGTGGGTTAGCCACGGGGAAATGCAGGGTTAGGGTAGCAGGTTCGGGTGGGGTGCCCTTTCTGGAGGGTCGGTGCGCACTCGATGGGCCAAATGGCCCGCTTCTATGCTGTGATGATTCGACGGACAACCCCCCCCCCCAGCCCAAACCTGCGACCCTCAGACCTCCTCATGCTGAGGGACAGCTGGTGATCGGTGGGATCTTGCTCTGCACGGATCAACTGCCAACCTTTCCTACACCCCACATCTGCATCGTTGCCCTTTTGTATGCGGTGGGCGTTGGTGGACAGTCCTGGGGGTGATGAAAGGCGCTGCTTAAAATGCAAGTCCTTGGTGTCTTGCGAGAGTCCCAGTGGCAGCCAGCAGATGGCGGGATGTACCTGCTCTTCCCAATAGTCCAAAACTTTTCAAACTTCAGTCAGCAACAGTCCACCTTTAAGGACACAGTTGAAGCAAAACTTCATTCCCATAAAAAAAAAGTTTGCAGGATCTTTTGGAAAGCAGCACTCGAAAGAAACCAGGCGTGCAAACAAACAGGCCTTTCTCATTTCTGACATGACCCCCACCCCCCTTGTCTGAAGTCTTCCCAACTGGGGCAATTGCAGACACTGTAATTTCAGTCCGGCGACCGAAATTGTCGCGCTGTGTGTCAGCCGGCCCCCTTTTCCTGTGTGTGCGGAACCAAGAGAAAAAAAATCACAAGAGAGATTAAAACCACACCCCGGTCGGTGTATGATGGAGTGTGGGTTGGAGTGCAGAGATCCTGAGAATTGCTGAGGGGGTCAAGTGCTATTCATGGCGGAGAGAGAGACACACACAGGACCCCACAGAGTGAACTCCCCCAGAAATGACTTGCAGGCGGCAAGGACGTCTTCCGGACCCCTAACTTTCCCAGGAGTGAAACTTCTCGAGGAGCTCTTGGCGGAAGCAGGCTTGAGAGGAACTTGTCGCGCAAGGGACACAGTAGGGAACTGAGCTCCAACCTCGCAACGGAGGGCAAGACAGAGGGGGTGAAACTGCTCCCCCCCCCCCCAGAAGGGAGCAAGGGACTGACCCGGGGAATCACACAGGAGAGAGAGAGAGAATTCGGGGTGCGACTCACCCACAGTGTGCAGTGGAACTCTTAAGTTAACAAGAGGCGCAGGAAACACAGGCGAAACAAAAAAAAAACACAAATAAGAGAGGCAACTTTGGAAATCTGCAACAATATGTTGTTCTAACTTCCCTCTCTCCCAACTTTTTTGCTGCTTTGGAAGTTCTCTCCACTGGAGTTCGGTTTTGTAAATTATTTATTTAACTGTGCGGATGTGAGATTTGTTTTTTTTTTGCGGGAACGTTTGAACATACACACACACACACACACCCCAACAGGAGACTGAGACACAACTTTCTCTGGCTGACTGCACCGATTTGGTGCCCCCCAACCCTGTGGTTCGTGGATCTCTCTTGCAGCTCGACCCCCTGTACTCCCCTGAGCCGGTGAGAGAGAGAGAGAGAGGGCCGGAGTTTTCCAGGATCCAGAGTTTGCCTTGTTGGCTGGAGGGGGTTCTTGGTGCCCAGGTGGGCTGGGGTGAGGAAGGGGCTTTCCAACGACGATGCTGCTCCCCAGGTAAGGCCAGGAGGAACAGATTGGCCGCGGCCATGGTGGAGCCGAACTGGAAGACCATTTTTGGCAGGGC
The DNA here is from genome assembly GCF_047496795.1 of Chiloscyllium punctatum. Taxonomy (NCBI): domain Eukaryota; kingdom Metazoa; phylum Chordata; class Chondrichthyes; order Orectolobiformes; family Hemiscylliidae; genus Chiloscyllium; species Chiloscyllium punctatum. Next base: position 72,839,357 of record NC_092769.1, read on the forward strand.
TTCCTGTGGTACGGCCAAGCCCCTGGACTCGGAGGGGGCCTTCACCAACCCCATCTGGACAGCGTTGTTTGACTACGAGGCCCATGGCAAGGACGAGTTGACGCTGCGCAAGGGCGACCTGGTGGAGGTGTTGTCCAGGGACTCGGCCATCTCTGGCGATGAGGGCTGGTGGGCCGGCAAGCTCCGCAACCAGGTGGGCATCTTCCCCGCCAACTACGTGTCGCCGCAGCCACCACTGCCGGCGGCCTACAGCAAGCTGGCCCCGGGCCGGGCCGAGGAACTGGCCACCCCGGCCCAGGTCGCCTTCCGGGAGCTGACCCTCCAGGAGGTGATAGGGGTGGGTGGATTCGGCAAGGTGTACCGGGGCACCTGGAGGGGGCGGCTGGTGGCGGTGAAAGCGGCACGGCAGGACCCCGACGAGGACATCAGCGCCACAGCGCAGAACGTGATGCAGGAGGCCCGGCTGTTCGCCATGCTGAGGCACCCCAACATCATCGCCCTGCTGGGGGTGTGCCTGCAGGAGCCCAACCTGTGCCTCATCATCGAGTACGCCTCCGGGGGGCCGCTCAACCGGGCGCTGGCCGGGCGCCGCATCCCGCCGCATGTTCTGGTCAACTGGGCTGTGCAGATTGGCAAGGGCATGCAGTACCTCCACGATGGGGCTATCGTGCCCGTCATCCACCGTGACCTCAAGTCAAACAACGGTAAGAGTGAGTGTGTGATTCAGCAGTGACTTCCCCCACCCTTTACCCCAGTGAGGGACCCAGGGATGAGGGTAACCAGAGGGGTGCTGGGGGAAAGGATCATCGACCACCTCCGTCATATACATATGTGACTTTGCTTATTATTTCCACATCTACCTTGGTACAGTGAAAGATGGTGGAGTGAGCGAAGAGAGCGAGGACTACAGTGCTACTGCTGCACAGCAGGTGCACAGGGAATAAGATCATTTGAAAATTTGAGGGGCCCATTCAGCAGTCTGATAGCAGCTGGCAAGTAGCTGTTCTTGACCCAGTCGGTTCGTGTGTTTGAGCTTTTGTCCCTCCTGCCTGAGGGAAGAGGGTGGGAGAGATTCTAACCGGGGTGGGAGGGGGTCTTTGATGATGTCGGCTGCCTTCATGAGGCAGTGGGGAGTGTAGGTGGAGTCAGTGGATTGAAGGTTGGTTTGTGGGATGGACTGGGCTGTGTTCACAGCTCCCCATAGTTTCTGAGGGAGCAGTTGCTGTACCAGGCCGTGATGCATCTGGATGGAATGCTTTTTGTGGTGGATCTGTAAAGGTTGGTGAGGCTCCTTATGGAGTAAGGAGAGGCCCTGCTTACTTGGAGAAGTCAGCTCGGATTGCCCAGGTGGCTGAATTGAGATGCAGAGTGATGACAACAGTGCAAGTATGGCTGAATGTCCCTCCTTCTCAAGCTGACCTGACCCTCGGAGTTGAACATAAAATTTAGGAGTTGGAGTAGGCAATTCAGTGTCTCGCTCTTGCTCTGCCATTCAATATGATCATGACTGATCTCATCTCGCCCTCCGCTCCACCATCCTGCACCACTCCCCAAAACCCTTGAAACCCCTTAACTAATTAAATCTGTCTATGGCCTGCTTAAATTTATTCAATGTCTGTCCCGGTTTCCACAGCATTCTGGTCTGTAGATTCTGACCCTATGAGTGAAGTCATTCCTAGAATTGCAGAATCCCTACAGAGTGGAAATAGGCTATTCAGCCCAGCAAGTCTACACCAAGTTTGGGGGCGGCACGGTGGCTCAGTGGTTAGCACTGCTGCCTCACAGCACCAGGGTCACAGGTTCAATTCTAGCCTCGGGTGGCTGGCTGTGTGGAGTTTGCGCACTCTCCCTGTGTCTGCGTGGGTTTCCTCCCACAGTCCAGAGACATGCAGGTCAGGTGAATTGGCCATAGTAAATTGTCCAGAGTGTTAGGTGCATTAGTCAGAGGGAAATGGGTCTGGGTGGGTTACTCTTTGGAGGGTCGGTGTGGATTGGTTGGGCCAAAGGGCCTGTTTCCACACTGGAGGGAATCTAATCAAAACCAACCCTCTGAAGAGCATCCCCCACCCCCACCCTACCCATATTATCCTACAGTCCCTCCTCATCTGTTTTGAATCCCTCATGATGACCTCTCATTCGTGATTTCCCCCATTTGAGGAACTACCCTCTCCAAGTCTACTTTGTCAACCCCCTTTTAGCATCTTTTATACCTCAATTAAATCTCCTCTAATTTTTCTAAACTCAAGTTGAAACTTCTCAATCTCTCATAAAAACGATCCCTCATCTCTGGAATCAATCGAGTGAATGTTTTCTGAACTGCCTCCAATACATCCCTAGTAAGGAGACTAAAATTGTATGCAGTATTCCAGGTGCAGTCTCACTAATGCCTTGTGCAGTTTAGATTAGATTACCTACAGTGGGGAAACAGGCCCTTCGGCCCAACAAGTCCACACCGACCTGCCGAAGCGCAACCCACCCATACCCCTACACTTAACACTACAGGCCAATTCACCTGGCCTGCACATCTTTGGACTGTGGGAGAAAACCCACGCAGACACAGGGAGAATGTGCAAACTCCACACAGTCAGTCGCCTGAGGCGGGAATTGAACCCGGGTCTCTGGCGCTGTGAGGCAGCAGTGCTAACCACTGTGCCATCGTGCCACCCATAAATTGCAGCAACACATCCCTCCTTCAGTACTCCAATCTTTTAGTGAGCAGGGTTAAAATTCCATTTGCCTTCCTTACTTCCCGCTGGACGTCTAGCAGTGAGTTGGTATCATTTGCAAAAAGGAGATCAGTTAGCTCAGATGGTTTGCAATGCAGAGTGATGTCAACAGCATGGAGTTCAATTCCCACATCTCCTGAGGTCATTGTGAAGGATTCTCCTTCTCAATCTTCCCTGAGGCATGGTGACACTCACGTTAAACCACTGCTAACCATCTCTCTCGTTGGGAGATCAGCCCTATTGACAAGTAGGACTGGCAACTTGTCGTTTGCAGTGTGCGGCCTGATAGAGCAGTAGATGCCGGCTTCCTGCGAATTAATCAACAGAAAAATGTACCCAGGGCTGTGGGGTGGAAGGGGACAGTGCAGATCACTCTTCCAAAGGGCTGGTACAGGTGCAATGGGAAGAATTTCCCACCCATCACTATATGGTGACCATCAGTAAATTTGGAAGGGGATCCAGTGCATAGTGTCAATTGTAGCTTGGGGACTTGAGGCATTCATTGCTGCCCCACAGCCAAGCACTCAACCCAAGACACCCATCCAGCTCAGGTACTCTGAAGCCCAGGTTTAATGAGGGGCTTAGATTCTATCATCTTCACTGCTGCCGCTGACTGACAAGAGAGAGGGACTGCCGATTCCTTGAGCATTTTCAAAGTCACTAAAGCACACACAGAACACGTGGAGAGTGCAGGATAAGCTCCACAAGCAGGTACCTACGACAGATTGTCTCCCAGCAGACATTGAGCTCAGACAGGGAATCAGTGTTCGACAGTTCCCACCAGTACTGTAACCCAGTATTATACAGTTTCCGATCTGAACCCCACCAGTACTGTATCCCAGTGTTATACAGTCACAGACCTGTCCCCATCAGCATTGTATCCAAGTGTTATACAGGGACAGACTTGTCCCCACCAGTACTGTACCCCAGTGTTACACAGTGACAGACCTGTCCCCACCAGTACTGTATCCCAGTGTTATACAGCGACAGACCTGTCCCCACCAGTACTGTATCCCAGTGTTATACAGCGACAGACCTGTCCCCACCAGTACTGTACCCCAGTGTTATACAGTGACAGACCTGTCCCCACCAGTACTGTACGCCAGTGTTATACAGGGACAGACCTGTCCCCACCAGTACTGTACCCCAGTGTTATACAGCGACAGACCTGTCCCCACCAGTACTGTATCCCAGTGTTATACAGCGACAGACCTGTCCCCACCAGTACTGTACGCCAGTGTTATACAGCGACAGACCTGTCCCTACCCGTACTGTACCCCAGTGTTATACAGCGACAGACCTGTCCCCACCAGTCCTATACCCCAGTGTTATACAGTGACAGACCTGTCCCCACACAGTACTGTACCCCAGTGTTATACAGGGACAGACCTGTCCCCTCCCGTACTGTACCCCAGTGTTATACAGCGACAGACCTGTCCCTACCAGTCCTATACCCCAGTGTTATACAGTGACAGACCTGTCCCCACCAGTACTGTACCCCAGTGTTATACAGCGACAGACCTGTCCCCACCAGTACTGTACCCCAGTGTTATACAGCGACAGACCTGTCCCCACCAGTACTGTACCCCAGTGTTATACAGGGACAGACCTGTCCCCACCAGTACTGTACCCCAGTGTTATACAGTGACAGACCTGTCCCCACCAGTACTGTACCCCAGTGTTATACAGTGCCAGACCTGTCCCCACCAGTAATGTACCCCAGTGTTATACAGTGACAGACTGGTCCCCACTAGTACTGTACCCCAGTGTTATACAGGAACAGACATGTCCCCACCAGTATTGTATCCCAGTGTTATTTCAGTGACAGACCTGTCCCCACCAGTACTATCCCCCAGTGTTATACAGTGTTCGACCTGACCCCACCAGTACTGTCCCCCAGTGTTATACAGTGACAGACCTGTCCCCACCAGTACTGTCCCCCAGTGTTATACAGGGACAGACCTGTCCCCACCAGTACTGTCCCCCAATGTTATACAGTGACAGACCTGTCCCCACCAGTACTGTCCCCCAGTGTTATACTGGGACAGACCTGTCCCCACCAGTACTGTACCCCAGTGTTATACAGTGACAGACATGTCCCCACCAGTATTGTATCCCAGTGTTATACAGTGACAGACCTGTCCCCACCAGTACTGTCCCCCAGTGTTATACAGGGACAGACCTGTCCCCACCAGTACTGTCCCCCAATGTTATACAGTGACAGACCTGTCCCCACCAGTACTGTACCCCAGTGTTATACAGTGACAGACATGTCCCCACCAGTATTGTATCCCAGTGTTATACAGTGACAGACCTGTCCCCACCAGTACTGTCCCCCAGTGTTCTACAGTGACAGACCTGTCCCCCCAGTACTGTACCCCAGTGTTATACAGTGACAGACCTGTCCCCCCAGTACTGTACCCCAGTGTTATACAGTGACAGACCTGTCCGCACCCGTACTGTACCCCAGTGTTATACAGGGACAGACCTGTCCCCACCAGTACTGTACCCCAGTGTTATACAGTGACAGACCTGTGCCCACCAGTACTGTCCCCCAGTGTTATACAGCGACAGACCTGTCCCCACCAGTACTGTCCCCCAGTGTTATACAGTGACAGACCTGTCCCCACCAGTACTGTCCCCCAGTGTTATACAGGGACAGACCTGTACCCCAGTGTTACACACTGACAATGTCATACAGATACAGCTCTCGCTTTCATTGCTCGCACCTTTTGAACTTAGGAATTGAGATGTTATGTTGAGATCGTACAGGACATTGGTGAGGCACTTCTGGAGTAATGTGTGGAGTCTGCATGCTCTGCTGGGGAGGGTTCAGAAGAGATTCACCAGGCTGTTACTGGCCATGATTTGGAGAGGCCGGTGTTGGACTGTGGTGTGCAAATTTAAAAATTACACAACACCAGGTTATAGTCCAACCAGTTTAATTGGAAGCACTAGCTTTCAGAGCGCTGCTCCTCCATCAGATGGTTGCCAGATATGGTGTGTTTGATTTATAAGGAGAGGCTGGATAGGTTGGAACTGTTTTACTGGAGCCTAGGTGGTTGTGAAGTGACCTTTTCTTGAGCTTTATAAAATAACGGGGGACATAGATCAGATGAAAGGTACGTGTCTTTTCCCTCTGGTTTCGTGACTCGAGGACATATTTTTAAGGTGGGAGGTGAAAGATTTTTAAAAAAAGACAAGAGAGGCAATTTGTTTTACACAGAGTGGGTCGTGTGTGGGATGAACTTCCAGAGGAAGTGGTGGGTGTGGACACAGTCACAACTTTAAAATGACATTTGGATAAGTATGTGAGTCGGAAAGGTTTGGAGGGATATGGGAAAGGAGCAGGAAAGTGGGGCCAGTAGAGTGTGGCATTCTGGTCGAATGGACTGGTTGGATGGAAGGGTCTGTTTCTGTGCTGTCTGACTCTTTGACCGTGGGCTACTCATTGATCTTTCATTCCTTCATTCCTGTGGCCGGCAGGTTATTTTTAACAGAAGCCCCAGGGACTGGAGGAGCTCTCCGTCCTTATTTCCCTCTTACCCAATGGCCCTCTCTGCCCTTAGGCTGTCCCTGCTCCCACTCTTGATCCCCACCCACCTGCCCTGGTTGTGCCTTCCCTTGATGCCAGCCATGACCTGGTGAAGGTACAGCAGAAGAGCATCACACTGACATTTTCACAGGTTCCATCGCCTGAGTCCCAAAGGCTCAGGCAGTGGAATCGAGTCCCTCACCGTGTCAGGGACTCCGTAAAGCAAATGGAACGTTGGCCTTTAGTTCTAAAAGAAATGAAGCACAAAGGTGAGGAGGTTTTGCTCAAACTATACCAGGTACCAGTCAGGTTGCAGCTGGAGTACTGTGTACATTTTTGGGCTCCTTATCCCAGGGAGAGATGGTGAGGTGACAGCCTGGTGGTGTTATCGCTGGCCTGTTAATCCAGAGACCCAGGTGATGTTCTGGGAACGCAGGTTTGAACCCAGCCACAGCAGATGGGGGAACTTGAATTCAATAAGAATCTGGAAATGAGAACCTCATACAGACCAGGAAACCATTGTCGGAAAAATCCCATCTGGTTTCTCCCTTTAGATTAGATTCCCTACAGCGTGGGAACAGGCCCTTCGGCCCAACCAGTCCACACCGACCCTCCAAAGAGTGACCCACCCAGACCCATTCACCATATTTACCACTGACTCATGCGCCTAACACTATGGGCAATTGAGCATGGCCAATTCACCTAACCTGCACGGTTTTGGATTGTGGGAGGAAACCGGAGCACCCGGAAGAAACCCACGCAAACGCGGGGAGACACACAGACAATTGTCCAAGGCAGGAATCGAACCCGGGTCCCTGGCACTGTGTGGCAGCAGTGCTAAAAGTTTCCCAGCAGTTTCCCAAAAAGAATAGCTTTTGTCAGCACAGATTTGATGGGCCAAAGGGCCTCTTAGAACATAGAACATTACAGCGTGGTGCAGGCCCTTCAGCCCTCAACATTTCCTTCCCTTTAGGGAAGGAAACTGCTAGCCTTATCTGGTCTGGCCCACATGTGACTCCAGACCCCCAGCAATTACTCTTAACTGCCCTCATTAGGGCTGAGCTCGGCCAGCGATGGCCTCATCCTGTGAATTAATTTTTGAAAAGGTGGGCTGACATTAGAGGCATTCCAGAGAAAGTTTGCCAGAGATGGATGGACTGTCTGATGAGGAGAGGTTGAATAGGTCAGGCCTGTACCCATTCAGGTTTAGCAGAATGGGAGGTGACTCGAATGAAGCATACAAGACTCTTAGAGGACTTGACAGGGTAGATATAGAGAGGATGTTTCCCCTTGTGGGTAGGTCTAGGACCAAGAGGGCCAAATCTCAGAATAAGAAGTTACAAAATTAAGACACAGATGAAAAAGAATTTCTAGTCTTATAAGTCATAGAGCTGTACAGCACGGAAACAGACCCTTCAGTCAAACGCGTTCACGCCGACTAGATATCTTAAATTAATCTAGTCCCTTTTGCCAGCATTTAGTCCATATCCCTCTAAACCCTTCCTAATCATATACCCGTCCAGATGCCTTTTAAATGCTGTCATTGTACCAGCCTCCACCACTTCCTCTGGCAGCTCATTCCACACACGTACCACCCTCTGTGTGAAAAAGTTGCCCCTTAGGTCTCTATTAAATCATTCCCCCTCTTCCCTTAAACCTGTGATGTCTAGTTTTGGACTTCCCCCACCCCTGGGGAAAAGATCTTGTCTATTCACCCTATCCATGCACCTTGTGATTTTATAAACCTCAGCCTGCAACGCTCCAGGGAAAACAGCCCCAGCCTGTTCAACCTCTTCCCAATAAGCTCAAATCCTCCAACCCCAGCAATGCCCTTGTAAATCTTTTCTACAACCTTTCGAGTTTGACAACATCCTAGAACAGGGAGACCAGAACCGAACGAAGTATTCCTAAAGTGGCCTCACCAATGTCCTGTACAGCTGCAATATGAGCCCCCCAATTCCTATAATCGAGAGTTGTGAATCTATGGAATTCTTTACTGTAGACGGCTACAGAGTCTGAATCATTAAGGATATTCCAGAGGTGGGGGGGGGGGGGCGGGGGGCGGGGGTCAAGGGGAAAAGGCAGGAAAGTGCAGTTGTGGATTATCCTGTTCAACATGTTCAAGTGTATGGTCCAGCCACTGGAACTAGTGGGACTAAGTGTAGGTTTAAGAATAGCTTTTGTCAGCACAGACTTGATGGGCCAAATTGCCTCTTAGAACATAGAACGTTACAGCGCAGTACAGGTCCTTTGGCCCTCAATGTTGCGCTGACCTGTGGAACTAACCTGAAGCCCATCTAACCTACACTATTCCATTCTCATACATATGCCTATCCAATGACTAAATGCTCTTAAATTTGGCGAGTCTACTACTTTTGCAGGCAATGTGTTCCACGCCCCTACTACTCTCTGAGTAAAGAAACTCCCTCCGACATCTATCCTATATCCCTCAATTTAAAGCTATGTCCACTCATGCTAGCCATCACCATCTGAGCAAAAAGGCAGTCACTGTCCACCCTATCTCAACCTCTGATTATCTTATATGTCTCAATTAAGTTGCCTCTCAACCTTCTTCTCTCTAACGAGAAGAGCATCGAGTCCCTCAGCCTTTCCTTGTAAGACCTTCCCTCCATCTCAGGCAACATCCTAGTAAATCTCCTCTGCACCCTTTCCAAAGCTTCCACATCCTTCCTATATTGCGGTGACCAGAACTGTACGCAATGCTCCAAATGCAGCTGCACCCCAGAGTTTTGTACAGCTGTAGCATGATCTCATGGTTCCGAAAGTCAATCCCTCTACCAATAAAAGCTAACACACAGTATGTCTTCTTAACAACCCTATCAGCCTGGGTGGTAAATTTCAAGGATTTATGTACCTGCACACCGAGATCTCGCATATCTACACTGCCAAGAATCTTACCATTAGCCCAATGCTCTTTATTCCTGTTGCTCCTTCCAGAGTGAGTCACCTCACACTTTTCCGCATTAAACTCCATTTGCCACCTCTCAGCCCAGCTCTGCAGCTTACCTATGTCCCTCTGTAACCTACAGTATCCTTCGTCACTATCCACAACTCTACCCACCTTAGTGTCATCTACAACTTTACTAACCCATCCTTCTATGTCCTCATCTAAGTCACTTATATAAATGACAAACAACAATGGACCCAAAACAGATCCTTGCAATCCTCCAATAGTAACTTCTGTACTGTTTGATTCTCTGGTTCTATTAACAGATCAGTCACGATCTCATTGAATGGTGGAGCAGACTTAATGGGCTGAATGGCCTACTTCTGTTCTTCCATTGTATGGTCTGACAGGACAGTTAACACTGTTCTCAGGCGGTTAAAACCGGTCTCAATTGCCCTTTGGGGTCGCACAGAAGTCATGGAGCAAGGGGGAGAGTCAGGGGATTGTGGAGTCCAGGTGGGACACGAAGCCATCTTGCCAATGCTCAAAGGGACTCAACCCAAATGCAGAACAACCTTTAGTCTAGACATCAGACAGAGGCCTACTCTGTGGCTCCCCCTTCCTCTCTTGAGGGACAGGATCGACCCAGGTGGAGAGGGAGCTCTCAGGTAGAGAGGACAGAGTTTCCTTGTGTCCCTTGTGGATCTCTGGACCATCAGTGGTACCCCTCCCAACCAACCTGGACCACATGTTAGGACAGACACAACAGCCTTGGAGAGGCAGCACTGTAGATTCATCAGAACGATGGCTGCACTCAAAGGGTTACATTACGAGACTAGGTCCCACAAACTAGGGTTGTTCTTGGAATTGAGAAGGTTACGTGGGTGATACACAGAGGGCGGTGCATGTATAAAACGAGCTGCCAGAGGAAGTGGTAGAGATGGGAACTGTTACAGCATATAAAAGATATTTGGACAGGTACACAGATAGGAAAGCCTAAGAGAAATATGGACCAAACACAGGAAAATGGGATAGTTTAGTTTAGTTTAGTTAACCTAGTCAGCATGAGCAAGTTGGACTGAAGGGTCTATTTCTGTGCTGTATGACTCTATTTGGGGCAAAGTTAAAAATCACACAACACCAGGTTATAGTCCAACAGGTTTATTTGGAAGCACTAGCTTTCAGAGCACTGCTCCTTCATCAGGTAGTTGTGGAGTATAAGATCATGATCACAGAATTTATAGTCAAAAGAGTCCAGTGTCAAGGAGATGTAATACAGTAAACAATTTTAGATTAAATCTTTCATCTTTTAGAATGGGATGTGCTGGTTTCTGTTCTTTGATATGTAAATCCCAGCACTTCTTTCAAATTACAGTGGCTCAGTGGTTAGCACTGCTTCCTCATAGCACCAGGGTCCCAGGTTCGATTCCAACCTCGGGTGACTGTCTGTGTGGAGTTTGCACATTCTCCCCGTGTCTGCGTGGGTTTCCTCCGGGTGCTCCGGTTTTCTCCCACAGTCCAAAGATGAGCAGGTCAGGTGAATTGGCCATGCTAAATTGCCCCATAGTGTTAGGTGCATTAGTCAGAGGGGAATGGGTTTGGGTAGGTTACTCTTCAGAGGGTCGGTGAGGACTTGTTGTGCCGAAGGGCCTGTTTCCACACTGTAGGGAATCTAATTTTATATTCTCAAAATATATTAGATTCTCTACAGTGTGGAAACAGGCCTTTCGGCCCAACAAGTCCACACCACCCCTCCGAAGAGAAACTCACCCAAACCCATTCCCCTACCCTATATTTACCCCTGACGAACACTGTGGGCAATTTAGCACAGCCAATTCATCCTGCACATCTTTGGATTGTGGGAGGAAACCGGAGCACCCAGAGGAAACCCACGCAGAACGTGCAAACTCCACACAGACAATTGGGAATCGAACCTGGGACCCTGGTGCTGTGAGGCAGCGGTGCTAACCACTGAGCCACCGTGCTGCCCCGCGTTTTTCTAATAATAGGTGTGAAGTTTGTCTGTGTCCCAATGTTTAGTCAGACTGACAAGCCCTCTGCATAGTTTTACGGAGTCTTACATGGACTCATGCAACTTTTGAGCAAAATAAAATGCAATTCTGCAAAAACAAATTCACCCCATAAACTCACATGAACTCAGGGGTGGTACGGTGGCTCAGTGGTTAGCACCGCTGCCTCACAGAACCAGGGACCCGGGTTCGAGTCCACCCTGTGTACAGTTTGCACGGTCTTCCTGTGTCTCCATACATTTCCTCCCATAGTTCAAAGATGTGCAGGTTAGTTCTGGATTGGCCGTGCTAAATTATCCATAGTGTCCAGGGATATGCTGGCTAGGTGGGTTAGCCCTGGGAAATGCAGAGTTACTGGGATGGGTGGGGGAGTGGGAATCTCTTTGGAGGGTCGGTGTGGACTTGATGGGCCAAATGGCCTGCTTTCACACAGTGGGGATTCTGATTTACCGCCGTGTTTTAGGTTTTTCAGGGGAAACCGATATTAGTCATTGAAATAAATTAATTGCTTGGGCTGTGGAGTTCAGCACTAAGGAGCAAAGTCTAAACGTCAGACCCAAACTCTTAGTTCCTTCTTCCTGATTTAAATTCTATCTTCACAAACTCTCGTTGATGCTTGGTCAATTAGTTTTCAGTCTGTGAGATGAACAATATTTGTCTTCTCCATGATGTGGCCATGATGTTGGACTGGGGTGTACAAAGTTAAAAATCACACCGCACCAGGTTATAGTCCAACAGGTTTATTTGGAAGCACTAGCTTTCAGAGCCCTGCTCCTTCATCAGGTGGTTGTGGAGTGTACGATCATAAGACACCTGTTGGATTATAATCTGGTGTTGTGAGATTTTTAACTTGATTTCCGTTATCGAAATTTAAGAAGGGTTATAGAGCAATGGCAGAATTCCGGAGTTAGATCAATGAGCCAGGAACCGTCTGTGAACTGGTGAATGGCCTCCTGGCTTCCTACGAAATTCTGATCGCAGTACTGCTGAAGACCCACTGAAGTACAAAGTGTGCCCCCCACCCCTCCAAGTGTCAGGAATCCTGTTAGAATCAGTTCCTTTGGCCCGAGTCCCAAGTGGAGAGGTTGCGGATCTGTGATTTTATTTTTTCGCAAGGGTGTGTGTATCTGTGTCTGTTTCTGTGTGTGTGTGTCTCTGTGTGCATGTCTGTGTGTGTGTGTGTGTCTCTGTCTGTGTCTCTGTCTGTGTCTCTGTCTGTGTCTCTGTCTGTGTCTCTGTCTGTGTGTCTGTCTGTGTGTCTGTCTGTGTGTCTGTCTGTGTCTGTGTGTGCCTGTGTGTCTATCAGTCTGTCTGTGTCTCTGTGCATGTGTGCGTCTATGTGTGTGTCTATCTGTGTCTGTGTGTGTGCGTGTCTGTGTGTGCATGTCTGTCTCTGTGTGTGTCTCTGTGCGTGTCTGTGTGCGCATCTGTGTCTGTCTGTCTCTGTGCGTGTCTGTGTGTGTGTGCATGTCTGTGTCTGTGTGTGTCTGTGTGTGCATGTCTGTGTCTTTGTGTGTGTGCGTGTCTGCGTCTGTGTGTGTCTGTCTGTGTATGTGTGTCTGTGTCTGTGTGTGTATATGCCTGTATATGTGTGTGTCCGTGCATGTGTGTGCGTGTCTGTGTATGTGTGCATGTCTGTGTCTGTGTGTGTATATGTCTGTGTATGTGTGTGTCCGTGTCTGTGTGTATATGTGTGTGTGTGTGCGTGTGTCTGTTTGTGTCGGTGTGTATGTGTGTGCATGTGTGTGACTGTGTGTCTGTTTGTGTCGGTGTGTGCGTGTGTGTCTGTGTCTGTCTGTGTGTGTGTGTGTAAGAGTCTTACACCACTTCTGTAAAATAACAGGAAACTCAGAAAGGACAGAGTGTGCAGCAATAACAATCTCATTGTGCTGTCTGCAGCTGTACACGATGGGAGGGATGTTGTGGGACTTTCGAGTTGACGCTGTGTAGTTTGCGCTGACGCAGCAGACACCTCCCAGCAACTTTCCGTCCGTCACTCTGCAATAGGGCAGCTAACCTGTCAGGCTGCCTTCCCGAGACGATCAGCTCTCCACCTTCAGAGATTCCATCCTGGTAACACCACTGCCTCCACCAGACACAGCAATACAGACACAAACACCACACACACACACATACACACACGCCAGTGCAGACAACACCCCAGTGGACTGAGGCCAGAGGTACGATTGGCGGTAGTACTGTATATCTGAGAGTTCTATGGTGAAGGGTGTGGAGTATATCAGAGAGTGTTACAGTGAGGGGTGTGGGGTATATCAGAGAGTGTTACAGTGAGGAGTGTGGGGTATATCAGAGTGACTTACAGTGAGGGGTGTGGGGTATATCAGAGAGTGTTACAGTGAGGGGTGTGGGGTATATCAGAGAGTGTTACAGTGAGGGGTGTGGGGTATATCAGAGAGTGTTACAGTGAGGGGTGTGGGGTATATCGGAGAGTGTTACAGTGAGGGGTGTGGAGTATATCAGAGAGTGTTACAGTGAGGGGTGTGGGGTATATCTGAGAGTGTTACAGTGAGGGGTGTGGGGTATATCAGACAGTGTTACAGTGAGGGGTGTGGTGTATATCAGAAAGTGTTACAGTGAGGGGTGTGGGGTATATCAGAGAGTGTTACAGTGAGGGGTGTGGGGTATATCTGAGAGTGTTACAGTGAGGGGTGTGGGGTATATCTGAGAGTGTTACAGTGAGGGGTGTGGGGTATATCAGAGAGTGTTACAGTGAGGGGTGTGGGGTATATCTGAGAGTGTTACAGTGAGGGGTGTGGGGTATATCAGAGAGTGTTAGAGTGAGGGGTGTGGGGTATATCAGAGAGTGTTAGAGTGAGGGGTGTGGGGTATATCAGAGAGTGTTAGAGTGAGGGGTGTGGGGTATATCAGAGAGTGTCACAGTGAGGGGTGTGGGGTATATCAGAGAGTATTACAGTGAGGGGTGTGGGGTATATCAGAGAGTGTTACAGTGAGGGGTGTGGGGTATATCAGAGAGTATTACAGTGAGGAGTGTGGGGTATATCAGAGTGACTTACAGTGAGGGGTGTGGAGTACATCAGAGAGTGTTACAGTGAGGGGTGTGGAGTATATCAGAGTGGTGGGTGTACCAGAGAGCCTTAAACCAAGGGGTATGTTGTGTGCTTTGATGTGAGAGTCTGGTGTTTAATTGTGTTGAAACTGCCTCTGATGACGTCCTCACCAAGTCCTCCTCCACAAGGTCGATGCTGTTGAAATCAACTTCCTCCTTCGGAATTCTTAAATATGGAGCAGTGAGCGCTGAGTCAGGCTGAGCTGATAACTGGGGCCCTCGCAGACCACTCCTTGCCTATAGTCCCACACCGAAGTGTCGAATGACCAACTGCAAGTTATCTCCAGGCAGCAGGAGAGTCCTAGGGACCAGCACCTTCAGTGGGGCTGGGAATGTCCAGGGATTGGGGTTCAGGGCAAATTTTCAAGGTGCCTTTCATTTCAGACTCCAGCTCGATCGAGCAGGGATCTCCTTTCTGCATCATGTTGGTCTCATGGTGGGGTGGGGGGGGGGGGGTGTTTTGCAAAACCGCCAGTATTCTGTTTGATGCTTCACTTGCTGGCCTGGCACCCACAAGCTCTTTGAACAGGGCACTCCACCTTCTCACCAAAGTGCGAGTCCCGATTTGAAGCAGTGTTCCCAGATCCTGGAGTGGGTGGACGTCAGAAAAGTGCTGTGTTGTCACTGGCAACCACTTCCCACCAGAGCTCTGTTTGTTCGAGGGTCAGCCTACACACTAAGTCTTCTCACGCGGTTTAACCCTTCGGGATGTTGTACAGGGCATACACAGAGCGCCTGTGCCCCCTTTGCACGTTCCCTTTCGACCGTCTCCCCACTCGCGCTCAGGTATTGAAGATCGGAATTCCGATTTGGGGAATTGTGGGAACGGAATCTGTTCTTGGCTCAGTAGGGAGTACACCCCCTCTCTCTCCCCGAAGGATAAATCCTGAGCTTGAATCATAGAAAATATGAGCAGGGTTAGGCCATTCGGCCCATCGAGCCTGCACTACCATTCAGCACGATCGTGGCTCATCCTGCAATCTCAGTGTCCCCTCCATCGCCCGTTAGCCACATGCGCCACTTCCAGCACTCCCTTGAATATATCCAACGAGCCAGACCCCACAGCTTCCCGTGGGAGAGAATTCCACAGGTTCCCAACTTTCTCAGGGAAGAAATACTTCCTCACCTCAGTAAGCTGAATGGCTTACCCACTTATTCCCGGACTGTGACCTCCGCTCCCCAGTTCGAGACTTCCTCAACATCGGGAGCATTCTTCCCTCCTCTCGCCCGTCCCATCAGGATTTTTAATGTTTCATCCCAATTTGGGAGGAATGAGCTCCACACCCCGGGACTGATGCTCCCTAGCACACTTACACCGACAAGGGCTAAGCTGTTAGAGGTGCTCGTCTTTCTGAGACTCCTTAAACCTATGGGACCCTTCCTATGGGTGTCGGAGCAGAGTAGGGAGTGGAGAGTTATTAGATTACTTACAGTGTGGAAACAGGCCCTTCGGCCCAACAAGTCCACACCGACCCGCCGAAGCGCAACCCATCCAGACCCATTCCCCTACATTTACCCCTTCACCTAACACTACGGGCAATTTAGCACGGCCAATTCACCTGACCTCTACCCCAGATAAATATTTATTTCCAAACCAGCACCGGGGGAAGCAGATGATCTGGGTTGTGATCAGATTGGCGTTTGTGGGACCTTGCTGTATAGGCCTGCTTTTTTTTAAGGAAAGGAGTTTGAGGAAAGTCAGGGTGAAGGTCCCAAGGCTATGAAAGACTCCACCAGGAATGAAGGCTTCCCATCGAGTTGAAGTGCCCAGTCCTCAGGAAGAAAGCTGTTGCTTATTCAACTTGGGCGTAATGTTGTTCAGACTGATGTCAGCTCCCTTATCACCGCTCTGATATCTAGAGCCTCCACTGTCATGACAGCACAGAAACAGACCCTTTGCTCCAACTTCCTAAACCAAACTAGCCCCAGTTGCCTGCGTTTTGGCTCAATCCCTCTAAACCTTTCCTATCCGTGTGCCTGTCCAAATGTCTTTTTGACATTGCCATTGAATTCCACCACTTCCTCTGGCAGCTCAATCCACACACGCACCACCCTCACCCGCTTAACCTTCACAATTCCAAGAACAACCCTAGTTTGAGGGGTCCGGCCTCGTAATTTAACCCCATCGAGTGCAGCCATCATTCTGATGAATCTACATGGCGGCCTCTCCAAGGCTGTTGCGTCTGTCCTAATATGTGGGCCCAGTTGCTTGAGAGGGGTACCACCGAAGGTCCAGGGATCTACAAGGGACACCAGGAAGGTCTGCTGTCTCCACCCGAGAGCTGCCACCCTACTTGGGTCAATACTGTCCCTCATCGAACAGGAAGAGGGAAGTGCAGAGTAGGCCTCTGTCTGACGCCTAAACCGAAGGACCCCCTGGAATAAGCCCATTTGGGAATTAGAATTCGGTTTGTTGTCAAGTGTGGAGAGAAAAGTTTACAAAGTCGCCACTACCAGCGCTGTCTTAGCTACAAAGATAATGAAGTACAGGATCTTAGGAGTAAATTAGAAAACTAAATAAAAAGTTCAGCATTACAGCCCGTCGTGCCATCTTTGGTACGAGGTACCTAGGTAAGATATCTGGAGAATAAATCATAAAATAAATCAATAAAAAGTTCCGCATTGCAGTCCTTCAGGCTGATTGTGCTAGGCCTCACCTCCAGATTATGCTAGGCCTTGCCTCCAGACCACGCCAGGCCTCACCTCCAGAGCATGCCAGCCTTGCCTCCAGACCACGCCAGGCCTCACCTCCAGACCACGTCAGGCCAAACCTCAGTCCACACCAGGCCTCGTCTCAGACCACGCCAGGCCTTGTCTCAGACCACGCCAGGCCTCGTCTCAGTCCACAACAGGCCTCACCTCAGACCATGCCAGACCTTGCCTCCAGACCACACCAGGCATCACCTCCCCCACCCCTCGAGTGCCCTCTGTGGGCCAACCGCACACCCACTGCAGGCACGAAGCTCCACCACACTTGACGGCCCATCGAGATCCCGAGTCCAGGCTGTGGGCCTACCGAAGCCAGGAGCCCTTGATCAGGGCAGCGCCACTGCTGCTGCCAACAATGACCCTCTGAAACAGCTCTGACTCCCCACGACGCCGGAAGATGAAAGAGAAGAGCAAGAAAAATAGGGAAAAGGAGACCGAGAGACAAGGAAGCAACAGGCCTGGAGCATACAAACTCAGGATCCGTAACACTCTCTACCATGCCGCCATCTTGGGCAGCATCTGAGCATTGGCAAGAGGCCATCACATCCCACCTTGATCCTACAATCCCCTGACTCTCCCCCTTGCTCCATGACTTCTACGCATACCCAAAGGGCGTTTGTGACCAGCTTTGACTGCCTGAGAACAGCGTTAACTGTCCCGTCAGACCATACAATGGAGGAACAGAAGTAGTCCATTCAGCCCATCAAGTCTGCTCCACCATTCAATGAGGTCGTGGCTGATCTGATAATAGTGTCCTAGAATCAAACGGTACGGAAGAGGCACTTTGGCCTATCGAGTCTGCACTGAGAAAAGCTATCGTTAAACCTACAATCCCTCCCACTAGTTCCAGTGGCTGGCCCGTAGCCTAGAGTGTTTTAAATTATCCACAACTCCACCTTCCTGCCAGTTCCCCATACACCCTTGATCGCCCGTACTGCTTAAAATTGTCAGGTAGGACACAGCATGGCAAAGTTCACAGAGTGTTGTGATCAGTAGCCATTAGTAAACGATGTATATGTTATATGTTAACTGCTGTGAGCATAAACAATTTAAGCATCTATCAGTATTGTTCGCGTTATACAGTGACAGACCTGTCCTCACCAGTACTATACCCCAGTATTATACAGGGACAGACCTGTCCCCACCAGTACTGTACCACAGTGTTATACTGTGACAGACCTGTCCCCACCAATACTATCCCCCAGTGTTATACAGTGACAGACCTGTCCCCACCAGTACTATCCCCCAGTGTTATACAGGGACAGACCTGTCCCCAGCAGTACTGTACCCCAGTGTTATACAGTGACAGACCCGTCCCCACCAGTACTGTACCCCAGTGTTATACAGTGACAGACCTGTCCCCACCAGTACTGTACCCCAGTGTTATACAGGGACAGACCTGTCCCCAACAGTATTGTACTCCAGTGTTATACAGTGACAGACCTGTCCCCACCAGTACTGTACCCCAGTGTTATACAGGGACAGACCTGTCCCCAGCAGTACTGTACCCCAGTGTTATGCAGTGACAGACCCGTCCCCACCAGTACTGTACCCCAGTGTTATACAGGGACAGACCTGTCCCCACCAGTACTGTACCCCAGTGTTATACAGGGACAGACCTGTCCCCAACAGTATTGTACTCCAGTGTTATACAGTGACAGACCTGTCCCCACCAGTACTGTACCCCAGTGTTATACAGGGACAGACCTGTCCCCAGCAGTACTGTACTCTAGTTTTATACAGGGACAGACCTGTCCCCACCCGTACTGTCCCCCGGTGTTGTACAGGGACAGACCTGTCCCCACCAGTACTGTACTCTAGTTTTATACAGGGGCAGACCTGTCCCCACCAGTACTGTACCCCAGTGTTATACAGGGACAGACCTGTCCCCACCAGTACTGTACCCCAGTGTTATACAGGGACAGACCTGTACGCAACAGTACTGTACCCCAGTGTTATACAGGGACAGACCTGTCCCCACCAGTACTGTACCCCAGTGTTATACAGTGACAGACCTGTCCCCACCAGTACTGTACCCCAGTGTTATACAGGGACAGACCTGTCCCCACCAGTACTATCCCCCAGTGTTATACAGGGACAGACCTGTCCCCAGCAGTACTGTACTCTAGTTTTATACAGGGACAGACCTGTCCCCACCAGTACTGTACCCCAGTGTTATACAGGGACAGACCTGTACGCAACAGTACTGTACCCCAGTGTTATACAGGGACAGACCTGTCCCCACCAGTACTGTACCCCAGTGTTATACAGTGACAGACCTGTCCCCACCAGTACTGTACCCCAGTGTTATACAGGGACAGACCTGTCCCCACCAGTACTATCCCCCAGTGTTATACAGGGACAGACCTGTCCCCAGCAGTACTGTACTCTAGTTTTATACAGGGACAGACCTGTCCCCACCAGTACTGTACCCCAGTGTTATACAGGGACAGACCTGTACGCAACAGTACTGTACCCCAGTGTTGTACAGCATCAGACCCGTCCCCAGCAGTACTGTACCCCAGTGTTATACAGTGGCAATTCTGTCTCTAACCGTTCAGTTTTTCGGTGTGCACCTTCTGCCATTTCATCAAGGAACACTGTTGAGGTAGGGCCATGGAAAACCTGGGGCTTAGTGCTGGAAGGTGCTGGGGAAATAAGTGGATGGCAGTCAAAGAGAACATAAATATCATAATGAAGGACTGCAATGGGTAGCTCCCCAATGGTCACTGGGATTGGCGATGAGGCGTTGCAGCCTCATGTGTCCTTGGAGTAACCAATGGGCTGTTTTCTAGTTCAGGCGGACAAGATTGTGTGGGTGTCTGTTACCGTTCCCCTCAGTTTAGCTGCTGTTGAGGTTGTGAATCTCTGACCACTTACAGGAGGGTGTTGCACTGATGCTATTTTTGGCATCGGCCAGTCACGCTGTAGCTTCTTTCTCAACAGATGAAATTCTTTTGTCAGCACAGCCCAAGGCTTTGTGGTGCTACACGTTTGTTTCCTTTTACCATCACACAAGGAGTTGTCTTTTCATTTTTAATTCCTTCTCCTCCCCCTACCGCAACACTGGGTGTTTCCTGGCTTCAGTCTGGGCCTAGAAAGTAGGCTTGGTAAGTCTTGACAAAACAGAGACCGCCCTTTTGAGTTCTGAGAAACCCTGGCTAGGCAAGGCACGACTGGGAGATAATCCCTGGAGGAAAATTGTAGGGCGTGCGTCTTTTTTCAAGTAAAAAAAATGTGATGGGAGAGAACCTGCAACCAAACAAGACCTGGCGATACCTGAGGTGAGGGTAGGCCTGAAGCCTTCCTGTAGGCCTCAGAAGGTCAACCTGTCGCATTGGCGAACACCCTGGTCCTTTTTGGGTTACAGGGTGTCCCCTGCTTCTTTCAAGAAATGTTAGAAATGCGATGGAAAAGACAAACTAGGGAATTAAACAATAACGCAGGCATCCTGGCCAGAAACTGCCAATAACAAAAACTCTTGCAGTCAAACCCAAACTGCGATACACATTGATAACAATGATAGGAAGTGCGTGTGTGCTCCAAAAGGGAAGTCGAGTATAGCCAAAAAACACTTGGAAATAAAGGTTCCCTTTGTATTCACCACCTTTGGTTTGTTTGTTTTGAAGATTCCCCGTCTAAATCAAGTTCATAAATAGAGTCCCAAATACAACAATCGGGGATTGAACTGACAAAATGGGCCCGGCTGAACAAATTCTGACATTGAGGGCAGATCATTTCGATTTTCAACCAGACACCAAAGACCGAACCATCCCCCAACTTGCTGTTAGCAGTTCCCAGTCTCTAAGTAATTTGCGCTCAACAAAGGAAGGAAGGGAATGTCCCGTCAAATGCAGGACAGGGACAACAGAGGGTTTAGACACAGGGTACAACTCCCTCTACACTGTCCCCAACAAACACTCCAGGACAGGGACAGCACAGGGTTAGACACAGAGTAGAGTTCCCTCGACACTGTTCCCTCATCAAACATTCCCAGATGGGGACAGCATGTGTGTAGGTACAGAGTAAAGCCTTAAAGCTCTCTCTCTTTTGAATTAAAAATAAACTGAACGTAAAGCTCTCTCTACACTGTCCCCCCATCAAACACTCCCAGGACAGAGACAGCACGGGGTTAGATACAGTGTAAAGCTCTCTCTACACTGTCCCTCTATCAAACACTCCCAGGACAGGGACAGCACAGGGTTAGATACAGAGTAAAGTCTCCTCTACATTGTCCCCATCAAACACCCCCAGGACAGGGACAGCACAGGGTTAGATACAGAGTAAAGTCTCCTCTACATTGTCCCCATCAAACACCCCCAGGACAGGGACAGCACAGGGTTAGATACAGAGTAAAGTCTCCTCTACATTGTCCCCATCAAACACCCCCAGGACAGGGACAGCACGGGGTTAGGTACAGAGTAAAGCTCCCTCTACACGGTCCCCCATCAAACACTCCCAGGACAGGGAAAGTGCAGAGTGAGATACAGAGGAATGTAGAATCTGGTGATTTGTCAGAATATTCTCAGTGCTTACACACAGACACACTCCCTGATAACAAGCAGGAGCAGGATCGCTGGCTGTAATTTTTTTCCCTCTCTCCAGTGCTGGAGTGACTTCAGAGCCACAGCCCAGGAAGATATTTGGAGTAAAGAGTTGTGAGAAACACAAGAGGAGCACAGCTGGAAGCTGTGTATATATTGCATCTTTGATGAAGGAGCTTGTTTGGAGGGGGTGAAGGGTGAGGGCTGTCTGAAACACATGACTTTTTGATTGCTGCTTTTAGGAAATGTGTCTGTATCATTGAGATAGAGAGAGAGAGAGAGACACACACACACTCAAAACAACTAGTGCTGACAACCCAACCAGTCTTGAGTTGCACACCACTATGACAGGAAGGACTGGCTTTTGTTCGGCTTTGACCTCCGACCCTCACTCGCTGAGTTGCACAAAAGAAGTAGCCTGAACCCTCCCCCAACCCGACTTTGTTTCTTGGTTTCCTCGCTGTTTCCTGTTGTGGATCCATCTCTCTCAGAACTGCGGCTGTGTGTGTGTGGGAGGCCCCCCCCCCCAGGCCATCCGTCAGACGGAAGGCTGATGTGTGGCTCACCAGGAGGCCCCCAAGGGCGGTGGGGAGTCGTCCCTGACGTTGCCTGCGTCAGCAACTGCCCGCAAACCGCTCCCCGCCCCCCCCCCCAATCCAAATGCCGCCCTCCGTACCCCTCGGCCTCCAACAAACACTTCAAAAATCGGAGCCTGCCCCCCCCCACCCCTTTCCTCCCCCCAAACTGACAGAAGGGTCCCAGAGCAGAGCATCCCTGTGGAGATGGGCCTGGTTAGGGGGCTTTGATTGACTCGTCTCTGGGGAGACTGCGCCCCCTTTTGCCCTTTGCAGATGTCACAGCGTAAGGGCCAGGGGTGTGCAGGACTCGAGAGCTTGGCTCTCCTTCCTGTTGCGCTGGTGGTTTGAGGTTATCTCTAGGGAACCAACCTTGGTTGAGGTAACCAACCCAACCCATTTGGTTCACTGACTGAATTCATACCACAGGAACGAGCCTGTTGCACGCCCCCATCGGCCCCTCCAATCCATACCAGTGCTTTTTTAAAACGTATATAAAATGTATTATTTGGTGGATGTGGGTTACATCTATTTGTACTGTCTGAGAAGGGGGGGGGGGGTGGGGGGGTGGGGGGGAGGTGGGGGGGGTGGCGGTGGTGAGCTGCCTTCTTAATAGATTCACACAGAACGGAAACAGACCCAGTCCATGCCGAATATAATCCCAAAATAAACGAGTCCACCTCCCTGCTCCTGGGCCATATCCCTCCAAACCTTATCCGAATGTCTTTAAAACATTATAATTGTGCCCACATCCACGGATTTCAGCGTAGGAAACACCCGCAGTGCTGCAAGGGAGCTAATTCCAGGATTGTGTGAGCTCAGGGAATGACCACTGACACTCCACGTCAGTGTGTGTGTGTGTGTGTCTGTCTGTCTGTCTGTGTGTCTGGCTGTGTGTGTGTGTGTCTGTCTGTCTGTGTGTCTGGCTGTGTGTGTGTCTGTGTGTGTGTGTGTCTGTCTGTGTGTGTCTGTATCTGTGTGTGTGTGTGTTGGGGGGGTAGTGATGCTGAGGCGATATTTCAGGGGGTTGGTGTTCCCTCGGCCTTCTGGGAGGTTTGGAAGGTGCTGTCTAAGGAGACTGGGCGATGGCACAGTGGATGGTACACACTGCTGCAACTGAGCGTCGGTGGGGGAGGGGGGGGGGGGTTTATGCAAGGCCATCCTTCCAATCCCAAGTCTGACACTGTAACTCTACCCACCTGTCTAGTATCCTGTTGAATGCAGCTGAATATTTGCTCCAAAACCCCTCTCTGGTAGATTGGGAGAGCAGGTCCTTCATTAAACCTGAAGGGAGGTGAATCTGAAGAAGGGCTGATGCCCGAAACGTCGATTCTCCTGCTCCTTGGATGCTGCCTGACCTGCTGCGCTTTTCCAGCAACACATTTTCAGCGGAGGTGAACCTGATCCCAATTCGCACGTACCCTCCATATCCCAAGGCTCCACCCATCCAAAGGTTGGGATAGGAACTCCCCTTCATTTTTGATATTGGTGTCATTTCCTGCTCGGGCTGAGGTTGGGGTGGGGGGGAGTGAGGCAGTCAATGTGCTGAGATCAGATACCGCAGCCCGGGGTTATCTCTCTCAACAAGTCATGGTAGCCAATGGCTCCCTGCGACCCCCTGGCACGAGGGGCAGAGATGAATCAAAAGGGGCGCTGTTATTCCGGCAGCTCGGAGTATGTCACCGCCTGAGAGCATCCCGAAAGCCACGGCAAGCGTGGAGACGTTGTCAAGGACCACGGGAGCTGCGACTGTGCGGAAGTTCCCACGACCGGGAATGAGCCGGATCGTCTGCTTCGCTTCCTAGCGTCAGCCCAGGGTTGAATATCAGCTCCAGCTGGGCAGAGAGAACAGAACCCCTTCTGGGTCCCAGCCCTATCCACAATGGGACCATTAACAGCCACTTGACAGAGAGTGACATAATAGACCTAACAGGGTCCTGGAACCTGGGCGCGTCAGTCAGGATTCACTGTCCAAGTCACTGCAGGGTTGATCAGAACAGTTTGGGGGCTACAGATAACCTCACGGTCTGGGTATAAGCCATGTACTTGTGTCTGGTTTGCACAATGTCAGATTATTGGGTATCACAGCCGCTGTGGAGATGATTTTATTTGGCATCACTCTCACGTTATGACAGGAGACAGCTTAATGTTTTATTACACTTTCTTCTGATGCTTAATGGATTAACTTCAAAAGCAGAATCTCACAACACAACTGTCCCCACCAGTACTGTACCCCAGTGTTATACAGCGACAGACCTGTCCCCACCAGTACTGTACCCCTATGTTATACAGTGACAGGCCTGTCCCCACCAGAACTGTACCCCAGTGTTATACAGTGACAGACCTGTCCCCACCAGAACTGTACCCCAGTGTTATACAGTGACAGACCTGTCCCCATTAGTACTGTACCCCAGTGTTATACAGTGACAGACCTGTCCCCATTAGTACTGTACCCCAGTGTTATACAGGGACAGACCCCTACCCACCAGTACTGTACCCCATGTTATACAGAGACAGACCTGTCCCAAGTACTGTACCCCAGTGTTATACAGTGACAGACCTGTCCCCACCAGTACTGTACCCCAGTGTTATACAGCGACAGACCTGTCCCCATTAGTACTGTACCCCAGTGTTATACAGTGACAGACCTGCCCCCATTAGTACTGTACCCCAGTGTTATACAGTGCCAGACCTGTCCCCACCAGTACTGTACCCCAGTGTTATACAGCGACAAACCTGACCCCACCAGTACTGTACCCCAGTGTTATACAGGGACAGACCTGTCCCCACCAGTACTGTACCCCAGTGTTATACAGCGACAAACCTGACCCCACCAGTACTGTACCCCAGTGTTATACAGTGACAGACCTGTCCCCACCAGTACTGTACCCCAGTGTTATACAGTGACAGACCTGTCCCCACCAGTACTGTACCCCAGTGTTATACAGCGACAGACCTGACCCCACCAGTACTGTACCCCAGTGTTATACAGTGACAGACCTGTCCCCACCAGTACTGTACCCCAGTGTTATACAGTGACAGACCTGACCCCACCAGTACTGTACCCCAGTGTTATGCAAGGACAGACCTGTCCCTACCAGTACTGTACCCCAGTGTTATACAGGGACAGACCTGTCCCCACCAGTACTGTACCCCAGTGTTATACAGCGACAGACCTGACCCCACCAGTACTGTACCCCGGTGTTATACAGGGACAGACCTGTCCCCAGCTGTACTGGACCCCAGTGTTATACAGGGACAGACCTGTCCCTGCCAGTACTGTAGCCCAGTATTATACAGTGACAGATCTGTCCCCACCAGTACTGTACCCCAGTGTTATACAGGGACAGACCTGTCCCCAGCTGTAATGTACCCCAGTGTTATACAGTGACAGACCTGTCCCTGCCAGTACTGCAGCCCAGTATTATACAGTGACAGATCTGTCCCCACCAGTACTGTACCCCAGTGTTATACAGTGACAGACCTGTCCCCACCAGTACTGTAGCCCAGTATTATACAGTGACAGATCTGTCCCCACCAGTACTGTACCCCTGTGTTATGCAGGGACAGATCTGTCCCCAGCTGTACTGTACCCCAGTGTTAGACAGCGACAGACCTGTCCCCACCAGTACTGTTCCCCAGTGTTATACAGGGACAGACCTGTCGCAACCAGTACTGTACCCTTGCGTTATATAGTGACAGACCTGTCCCCAGCTGTACTGGCCCCTAGTGTTGTACAGTGACAGACCAGTCCCCACCAGTACTGTGCCCCAGTGTCATACAGTGACAGACCTGTCCCCACAAGTACTGTACCCCAGTGTTATACAGTGCCAGACCTGTCCCCACCAGTACTGTACCCCAGCGTTATACAGAGACAGACCAGTCCCCACCAGTACTGTAGCTGAAAATGTGATGCTGGAAAAGCGCAGCAGGTCAGGCAGCATCCAAGGAACAGGGGAATCGACGTTTCGGGCATCAGCCCCCACCAGTACTGTACCCCAGTATCATACAGTGACAGACCTGTCCTCATTCGTACTGTACCCTAGTCCTATACAGTGACAGACCTGTCCCTCACCAGTACTGTCCCCTAGTTTTATACAGTGACAGACCTGCCCCAACCACTACTATACAGCAGTGTTATACAGTGACAGACCTGTCCCCACCAGTACTGTACCCCAGTGTTATACAGTGACAGACCTGTCCCCACCAGTACTGTACCCCAGAGTTATACATTGACAGACCTGCCCCCACCAGTACTGTACCCCAGTGTTATACAGGGACAGACCTGTCCCCAGCTGTACTGTACCCCAGTGTTATACAGTGACAGACCTGTCCCTGCCAGTACTGTAGCCCAGTATTATACATTGACAGACCTGACCCCACCAGTACTGTACCCCAGTGTTATACATTGACAGACCTGACCCCACCAGTACTGTACCCCAGTGTTATACAGTGACAGACCTGTCCCCACCAGTACTGTACCCCAGAGTTATACATTAACAGACCTGTCCCCACCAGTACTGTACCCCAGTGTTATACAGCGACAGACCTGACCCCACCAGTACTGTACCCCAGTGTTGTACATTGACAGAACTGTCCCCCCCAGTACTGTACTCCAGTGTTATGCAAGGACAGACCTGTCCCTACCAGTACTGTACCCCAGTGTTATACAGTGACAGACCTGTCCCCACCAGTACTGTACCCCAGTGTTATACAGGGACAGACCTGTCCCCAGCTGTACTGTACCCCAGTGTTATACAGTGACAGACCTGTCCCCACCAGTACTGTACCCCAGTGTTATACAGGGACAGACCTGTCCCCAGCTGTACTGTACCCCAGTGTTATACAGTGACAGACCTGTCCCCACCAGTTCTGTACCCCACTGTTATACAGTGACAAACCTGTCCCCACAAGTACTGTCCCCCAGTGTTATACAGTGACAGACCTGTCCCCACCAGTACTGTACCCCAGTGTTATACAGGGACAGACCTGTCCCCAGCTGTAATGTACCCCAGTGTTATACAGTGACAGACCTGTCCCTGCCAGTACTGCAG
This sequence comes from Chiloscyllium punctatum, assembly GCF_047496795.1. Classification (NCBI taxonomy): domain Eukaryota; kingdom Metazoa; phylum Chordata; class Chondrichthyes; order Orectolobiformes; family Hemiscylliidae; genus Chiloscyllium; species Chiloscyllium punctatum. Next base: position 72,866,526 of record NC_092769.1, read on the forward strand.
CCCAGTATTATACAGTGACAGATCTGTCCCCACCAGTACTGTACCCCAGTGTTATACAGTGACAGACCTGTCCCCACCAGTACTGTAGCCCAGTATTATACAGTGACAGATCTGTCCCCACCAGTACTGTACCCCTGTGTTATGCAGGGACAGATCTGTCCCCAGCTGTACTGTACCCCAGTGTTAGACAGCGACAGACCTGTCCCCACCAGTACTGTTCCCCAGTGTTATACAGGGACAGACCTGTCGCAACCAGTACTGTACCCTTGCGTTATATAGTGACAGACCTGTCCCCAGCTGTACTGGCCCCTAGTGTTGTACAGTGACAGACCAGTCCCCACCAGTACTGTGCCCCAGTGTCATACAGTGACAGACCTGTCCCCACAAGTACTGTACCCCAGTGTTATACAGTGCCAGACCTGTCCCCACCAGTACTGTACCCCAGCGTTATACAGAGACAGACCAGTCCCCACCAGTACTGTAGCTGAAAATGTGATGCTGGAAAAGCGCAGCAGGTCAGGCAGCATCCAAGGAACAGGGGAATCGACGTTTCGGGCATCAGCCCCCACCAGTACTGTACCCCAGTATCATACAGTGACAGACCTGTCCTCATTCGTACTGTACCCTAGTCCTATACAGTGACAGACCTGTCCCTCACCAGTACTGTCCCCTAGTTTTATACAGTGACAGACCTGCCCCAACCACTACTATACAGCAGTGTTATACAGTGACAGACCTGTCCCCACCAGTACTGTACCCCAGTGTTATACAGTGACAGACCTGTCCCCACCAGTACTGTACCCCAGAGTTATACATTGACAGACCTGCCCCCACCAGTACTGTACCCCAGTGTTATACAGGGACAGACCTGTCCCCAGCTGTACTGTACCCCAGTGTTATACAGTGACAGACCTGTCCCTGCCAGTACTGTAGCCCAGTATTATACATTGACAGACCTGACCCCACCAGTACTGTACCCCAGTGTTATACATTGACAGACCTGACCCCACCAGTACTGTACCCCAGTGTTATACAGTGACAGACCTGTCCCCACCAGTACTGTACCCCAGAGTTATACATTAACAGACCTGTCCCCACCAGTACTGTACCCCAGTGTTATACAGCGACAGACCTGACCCCACCAGTACTGTACCCCAGTGTTGTACATTGACAGAACTGTCCCCCCCAGTACTGTACTCCAGTGTTATGCAAGGACAGACCTGTCCCTACCAGTACTGTACCCCAGTGTTATACAGTGACAGACCTGTCCCCACCAGTACTGTACCCCAGTGTTATACAGGGACAGACCTGTCCCCAGCTGTACTGTACCCCAGTGTTATACAGTGACAGACCTGTCCCCACCAGTACTGTACCCCAGTGTTATACAGGGACAGACCTGTCCCCAGCTGTACTGTACCCCAGTGTTATACAGTGACAGACCTGTCCCCACCAGTTCTGTACCCCACTGTTATACAGTGACAAACCTGTCCCCACAAGTACTGTCCCCCAGTGTTATACAGTGACAGACCTGTCCCCACCAGTACTGTACCCCAGTGTTATACAGTGACAGACCTGTCCCCACCAGTACTGTCCCCCAGTGTTATACAGTGACAGACCTGTCCCCACCAGTACTGTAGCCCAGTATTATACAGTGACACATCTGTCCCCACCCGTACTGTACCCCAGTGTTATACAGCGACAGACCTGTCCCCACCAGTACTGTACCCCAGTGTTATACAGTGACAGGCCTGTCCCCACCAGTACTGTACCCCAGTGTTATACAGTGACAGACCTGTCCCCACCAGTACTGTACCCCAGTGTTATACAGCGACAGACCTGACCCCACCAGTACTGTACCCCAGTGTTATACAGTGACAGACCTGTCCCCACCAGTACTGTACCCCAGTGTTATACAGTGACAGACCTGACCCCACCAGTACTGTACCCTAGTGTTATGCAAGGACAGACCTGTCCCTACCAGTACTGTACCCCAGTGTTATACAGGGACAGACCTGTCCCCACCAGTACTGTACCCCAGTGTTATACAGTGACAGATCTGTCCCCACCAGTACTGTACCCCAGTGTTATACAGGGACAGACCTGTCCCCAGCTGTACTGGACCCCAGTGTTATACAGTGACAGACCTGTCCCTGCCAGTACTGCAGCCCAGTATTATACAGTGACAGATCTGTCCCCACCAGTACTGTACCCCAGTGTTATACAGTGACAGACCTGACCCCACCAGTACTGTACCCCAGTGTTATACAGGGACAGATCTGTCCCCAGCTGTACTGTACCCCAGTGTTAGACAGCGACAGACCTGTCCCCAACAGTACTGTACCCCAGTGTTATACAGTGACAGACCTGTCCCCACCAGTACTGTTCCCCAGTGTTATACAGGGACAGACCTGTCGCAACCAGTACTGTATCCTTGCGTTATATAGTGACAGACCTGTCCCCAGCTGTACTGGCCCCTAGTGTTGTACAGTGACAGACCAGTCCCCACCAGTACTGTGCCCCAGTGTTATACAGTGACAGACCTGTCCCCACAAGTACTGTACCCCAGTGTTATACAGTGCCAGACCTGTCCCCACCAGTACTGTACCCCAGCGTTATACAGAGACAGACCAGTCCCCACCAGTACTGTAGCTGAAAATGTGATGCTGGAAAAGCGCAGCAGGTCAGGCAGCATCCAAGGAACAGGGGAATCGACGTTTCGGGCATCAGCCCCCACCAGTACTGTACCCCAGTATCATACAGTGACAGACCTGTCCTCATTCGTACTGTACCCTAGTCCTATACAGTGACAGACCTGTCCCTCACCAGTACTGTCCCCTAGTTTTATACAGTGACAGACCTGCCCCAACCACTACTATACAGCACTGTTATACAGTGACAGACCTGTCCCCACCAGTACTGTACCCCAGAGTTATACATTGACAGACCTGCCCCCACCAGTACTGTACCCCAGTGTTATACAGGGACAGACCTGTCCCCAGCTGTACTGTACCCCAGTGTTATACAGTGACAGACCTGTCCCTGCCAGTACTGTAGCCCAGCATTATACATTGACAGACCTGACCCCACCAGTACTGTACCCCAGTGTTATACATTGACAGACCTGACCCCACCAGTACTGTACCCCAGTGTTATACAGTGACAGACCTGTCCCCACCAGTACTGTACCCCAGAGTTATACATTAACAGACCTGTCCCCACCAGTACTGTACCCCAGTGTTATACAGCGACAGACCTGACCCCACCAGTACTGTACCCCAGTGTTGTACATTGACAGAACTGTCCCCCCCAGTACTGTACTCCAGTATTATGCAAGGACAGACCTGTCCCTACCAGTACTGTACCCCAGTGTTATACAGTGACAGACCTGTCCCCACCAGTACTGTACCCCAGTGTTATACAGGGACAGACCTGTCCCCAGCTGTACTGTACCCCAGTGTTATACAGTGACAGACCTGTCCCCACCAGTACTGTACCCCAGTGTTATACAGGGACAGACCTGTCCCCAGCTGTACTGTACCCGTGTTATACAGTGACAGACCTGTCCCCACCAGTTCTGTACCCCACTGTTATACAGTGACAAACCTGTCCCCACAAGTACTGTCCCCCAGTGTTATACAGTGACAGACCTGTCCCCACCAGTACTGTACCCCAGTGTTATACAGTGACAGACCTGTCCCCACCAGTACTGTCCCCCAGTGTTATACAGTGACAGACCTGTCCCCACCAGTACTGTAGCCCAGTATTATACAGTGACACATCTGTCCCCACCCGTACTGTACCCCAGTGTTATACAGCGACAGACCTGTCCCCACCAGTACTGTACCCCAGTGTTATACAGTGACAGGCCTGTCCCCACCAGTACTGTACCCCAGTGTTATACAGGGACAGATCTGTCCCCAGCTGTACTGTACCCCAGTGTTATACAGTGACAGACCTGTCCCCACCAGTACTGTTCCCCAGTGTTATACAGGGACAGACCTGTCGCAACCAGTACTGTACCCTTGTGTTATATAGTGACAGACCTGTCCCCAGCTGTACTGGCCCCTAGTGTTGTACAGTGACAGACCAGTCCCCACCAGTACTGTAGCTGAAAATGTGATGCTGGAAAAGCGCAGCAGGTCAGGCAGCATCCCAGGAACAGGGGAATCGACGTTTCGGGCATCAGCCCCCACCAGTACTGTACCCCAGTATCATACAGTGACAGACCTGTCCATCATTAGTACTGTACCCTAGTCCTATACAGTGACAGACCTGTCCCTCACCAGTACTGTACCCCAGTGTTATACAGGGACAGACCTGTCCCCACCAGTACTGTACCCCAGTGTTATACAGGGACAGACCCGTCCCCACCAGTACTGTACCCCAGTGTTATACAGTGACAGACCTGTCCCCACCAGTACTGTACCCCAGTGTTATACAGTGACAGACCTGTCCCCACCAGAACTGTACCCCAGTGTTATACAGTGTCAGACCTGTCCCCACCAGTACTGTACCCCAGTGTTGTACAGTGACAGACCTGTCCCACCAGTACGGTACCCCAGTGTTATACAGGGACAGACCTGTCCCCAGCTGTACTGTACCCCAGTGTTATACAGTGACAGACCTGTCCCCACCAGTACTGTACCCCAGTGTTATACAGTGACAGACCTGTCCCCACCAGAACTGTACCCCAGTGTTATACAGTGTCAGACCTGTCCCCACCAGTACTGTACCCCAGTGTTGTACAGTGACAGACCTGTCCCACCAGTACGGTACCCCAGTGTTATACAGGGACAGACCTGTCCCCAGCTGTACTGTACACCAGTGTTGTACAGTGACAGACCTGTCCCCAGCTGTACTGTACCCTAGTGTTGTACAGTGACAGACCTGTCCACAGCTGTACTGTAAACCAGTGTTGTACAGGGACAGACCTGTCCCCACCAGTACTGTACCCCAGAGTTATACATTGACAGAACTGCCCCACCAGTACTGTACCCCAGTGTTATACAGTGACAGACCTGTCCCCACCAGTACTGTACCCCAGTGTTATACAGGGACAGACCTGTCCCCACCAGTACTGTACCCCAGTGTTATACAGTGACAGACCTGTCCCCACCAGTATTGTACCCTAGTCTTATACAGTGACAGACCTGTCCTCAGAAGTACTGTATCCCTGTGTTGTACAGGGACAGACCTGTCCCCACCAGTTCTGTACCCCAGTGTTGTACAGGGACAGACCTGTCCCCACCAGTACTGTACCCCGTGTTGTACAGGGATAGACCTGTCTCCACCAGTACTGTACCCCAGTGTTGTACAGGGATAGACCTGTCTCCACCAGTACTGTACCCCAGTGTTATACAGGGATAGACCTGTCTCCACCAGTACTGTACCCCAGTGTTATACAGGGACAGACCTGTCCCCCCTCAGTACTGTACCCCAGTGTTATACAGGGACAGACCTGTCCCCCCCAGTACTGTACCCCAGTGTTATACAGTGATAGCCCTGTCCCCACCAGTACTGTACCCCAGAGTTATACAGGGACAGACCTGTCCCCCCCAGTACTGTACCCCAGTGTTATACAGGGACAGACCTGTCCCCCCCAGTACTGTACCCCAGTGTTATACAGTGATAGACCTGTCCCCACCAGTACTGTACCCCAGTGTTATACAGTGACAGGCCTGTCCCTACCAGTACTATACCCTAGTGTTATACAGCGACAGGCCTGTCCCCAGTAAAACTGCATCTCAATGCTGTACAGGGCCTGACTCGGTTTAACAGGCATTCTGTGAGGTTCTGCCTCTCCCTCCTCTCTGGTGACGTTTTAAATCCTTCTTCCTCTCGTGAGGAAAACAGGAAACAAGTGTTTGTCAGATTGGTTGGTGCAGCCTGGAATCCCCCGAGGGCACACTCACAGCTCCCTGAAACTCACTCTGCTGGTTTGACCGAAACTCTGTCACTCGGGCACTGTCAGCTTCTGTCAGGTCGGGTTAAATCTGTCAAGCAGCAGTTGTTTGCCAGTCCTGTGGGATCGGGCACTGCCTCCTCGATCGCCGCTGCCCTCTGGTCCCTACTGTCTGGGGGAAGCAGAGGGGTTGAGCAGGCAGGTGAAGGAGAGAGAGTGTGTGAGGAAAATTGCCCTCTCCTCCAGTATCTGAGGCAGTTCAAAACCTGAAACGCGTTAGTTTATTTCCCCCCAACTGAAGGAGGCCGTTTGACCCCTTGGCTTGGTTCCTGCCAATCTGTTTAATCAAGATTAATCTGCATTTTAACTGCGCGTTGCCCCCAACTCTCTCAATAGCCTGTCCCTGAGAAAAATGTTGCAGGTCCCAGTTTTGTAACGATGGATGCACTGCCCCCCGCCCCACTCCACAGGTTCAGCCATCTCCTTACGGGGAGAGGATTCCAGTTGATGTCTGCTGATAAGAATTGTTAGCAAGGGGCTCTTGTGGGGCAGTGGTAGTGTTCCTGTCTCTGAGGTGTGTCGTAGCATCTCTGAACTGGTCGGTTAACTATCAGATCTGTTGTTGTACACGTAAACCTGCCGTGTCCGCACCCTTGGACCAGGATTAGAATAGGTGGGTCGTTTCTGAGGTCTGCGCGATGGGCTGAAGGGTCTCTTAGATCTCTGCTGTGTGTCTGAATGTATTGAGGGCTGTGTGAAGGGCCCTCTCCCCAGAATCCTGTGGTGAGCCTCCTAATCACGGAAGAGTTGTAATGTCACTCAGGCTAATGTTTTCGGGACAAGGTGTCAAATACTGAAATTTGAATTCTGTCAAAATCTGGAATAAAATGGCGACGCTCGTAAAGACCCATCTGGGTCACTCATATCCTTTTGGAAAGGAAATCTGCCATTCTTAGGTGTCTGGCCTGCACGTGACTCCAGATCCTTGACCAGGTGGTTGACTCCTAACTGCCCCCTCAGGAAACAGGGGACGGGCAGTAAATGCTGGACCCAGTCAGCACCGTTCGTGAATGACTGAAAGAACCACCCTGTAGCTCCTCCTGACTCTGGTTTCTTTTCCAGAGGCAAGTTGGGATGCATTTGTATAGATACCTGTGCTGGAGCGTGTTTTTACATGTCCCAGCCTCTCGATTGGCCAATCGAGCACGTGGATTGGCCGTGTCAATTTACATGTTGCCTTGTGAGTGCAGGGAACGCTAAGAAAGTGGGGGGGGGGAAGAAAGAGAGAGAGAGTCATATAGCACAGAAACAGACCCTTCAGTCCAACCGGTCCATGCCGAGCTCAATCCCAAACTCTGAACTCATCCCACCTGGCCCATATCCCTCCAAACCCCTTCCTATCCTTGTCCTTATCCAAATGTCTTTTAAATGTTGTAACTGTACCCACAATCCACCACTTCCTCTGGAAGTTCATTCCACACATGAACTACCCTCCGTAAAAAAAATTGTCCCTCAAGTCTTTTTTAAATCTCTCTCCTCTCTCCTTAAAAATGTGCCCCCTTGTCTTGACACCGCCCATCCTGGGGAAAAAGACACCTGCCATTAACTCTATCTATACCTCTCATGATTTTATAAACTTATATAATGTCACCTCTCAACCTCCTACGCTCCAGTGGAAAAAAGTCCCGGCCTATCCAGCCTTTCCTCATAACTCAAACTCTCCATTCCCAACAACTTCCTGGTAAATCTCTTCAGGACCCTCTCCAACTTATTAACATCCTTCCGATAACAGGGCGACCAGAACTGGGCACAGTATTTCAGAGGGGCCTCCTTGTACAACCTCAACATGATGTCCCAACTCCTACACTGAGCAATGAAGGCAAACGTGCTAAATGCCTTCTTATCCACCCTGGGGAGAAAGAGAAAGACATGAAATAAGGCACAAAATCATAGAATCTCTACAGTGTGGAAGCAGGCCATTCGGCCCGTTGACAGCACACTGACCCTCTGAAGAGCAGCCCACGCAGACCCACCAACCTACCCTCTCCCTGTAGCCCTCCATTTCCCATGCCTGATCCACCCTAACCTGCACATCCCTGGGCACTATGGGACAATTTAGCACGGCCAATCCACCCTAACCTGCACATCCCTGGGCACTATGGGACAATTTAGCACGGCCAATCCACCCTAACCTGCACATCCCTGGGCACTATGGGACAATTTAGCACGGCCAATCCACCCTAACCTGTACATCCCTGGGCACTATGGGACAATTTAGCATGGCCAATCCACCCTAACCTGCACATCCCTGGACACTATGGGACAATTTAGCACGGCCAACCCACCCTAACCTGCACATCCCTGGCCACTATGGGACAATTTAGCACGGTCAATCCACCCAAACCTGCACATCCCTGGGCACTATGGGACAATTTAGCACGGCCAATCCACCCTAACCTGCACATCCCTGGGCACTGTGGGACAATTTAGCACGGCCAATCCACCCTAACCTGCACATCCCTGGGCACTATGGGACAATTTAGCACGGTCAATCCACCCAAACCTGCACATCCCTGGGCACTATGGGACAATTTAGCACGGCCAATCCACCCTAACCTGCACATCCCTGGGCACTGTGGGACAATTTAGCACGGCCAATCCACCCTAACCTGCACATCCCTGGACTGTGGGAGGAAACCAGAGCACCCAGAGGAAACCCATGCAGACATGGGAAGAACATGCAAACTCCACACAGACAGACAGTCGCCCAAGGGTGGAATTGAACCCAGGTCCCTTGTGCTGTGAGGCTGCTGTGCTAACCACTGAGCCACCGTGCTGTGCCCATTTGTAATGAGAGTCTCAGAATGGGGGACTGGGGAAATCAGAGCGTGGACTCAGGACGGCCTGGTGACTGAAACGACCTGTTTGGACAAGAGTTGGGTGGCTGTAACCGGTGTGGAATGGCTAGGTGTGGGCCGAATGGCTGCTTTTGGCACCGTGCCTTGGGAGCTGGATGGGATTTCTGTCATCTGATGTTCAAACGCAGCCGTCGATTTCATCCCGTCGAGTGAGGGAGAGGGGGAGCGACAGGGGGATCCTGGTGGAGCAAGTTCAGGGATCCCTCTCCCTCCTCCCTCCCACAGGCTCAGAGCTGGTGAGGCCCCGGGCCGAGGGAGGGTGACGCCTGGTGGCGGGACTGCGAACTGCAAGGGCTGGAACAGATCCACTCTGCTGTCTGGAAACTGGAGTTTGAGGGAAGGGGAAGGGAGGGAGTGAACTTTCATTGAAAAACAAAGACAAGTTCGGGAGTTCCCCCTTTTGACAAACAGCGCAGCGGCTAAACAGGCCCAGCGAGGGAGAGCACAGAAATGATTGTGATGCATAAAGTTGAATATCCTGTAACAGCTCCACTATTAAGTACTCAACTAAACCTTCCTGCCCATTCCCTATACCCCCGCTGATTGCCTGAGGGTCCAATCTAACCACCTCCATAGAGTCATACAGCACAGAAACAGACCCTTCAGCCCAAACTAAACTCCATAATCCCAAACTAAACTCGTCCCAGCTGCCTGCTCCTGGCCCATACCCCTCTAAACCCTTTTTCTATTCATGTCCTTATCCAAATATCTTGTATTTGTACCCAGATCCACCACTTCCTCTGGAAGTTCATTCCACACACGAACCACCCTCTGTGTAAAAGGTTGCCCCCCCTCCATGTCTTTTTAAATCTCTCTCCTTAAAAATGTGCCCCCTAGTCTTGAACTCCCCTACCCCAACTTGGCTATTCACCCTATCTATCCCCCTCATGATTTTATAAACCTCTATAAAGGTCACCTCTCAACCTCCTACGCTCCAGTGAGAAAAGGTCCCAGCCTTTCATTCTAACTTAAGTCTTCCACACCCAGCAACATCCTGGTAAATCTCTTCTGAACCCTCTCCGGCTTATTAATATTCCCAGTGGTTCAGTGGTTAGCACTGCTGCCTCACAGCACTAGGGACCTGGATTTGATTCCTGCCTCGGGCGAATGTCTGTGTGGAGTTTACATATTCTCTGTGGGTTTGCTCCGGTTTCCTCCCACAATCCGAAATATTGCGCAGGTCAGGAGAATTGGCCGTGCTAAATTGCCCATCGTGTTGGGTGCATTAGTCAGGGGGTAAATGTAGGGGAATGGGTCTGGTTGGGTTGGACTGAAGGGCCTGTTACCACACTGTAGGGATTCTAATTTTTAAAAAATCCTTCCTGTAGCAGGGCGACCATCTTCAATATATTGAAGGATGAAGGGTGCACAATTCTAAGGTGGGAAATTTAAAAGATTCACCGCTCTCTGAGTGAAGAGATTCCTCCTCCTGTCAATCCTAGTGGCATGCCTCTTTCTCCAAGGACTGCACTCCCGCTGTTCTAGAGTCATAGAGATGTACAGCACAGAAACAGACCCTTCGGCCCAACTCGGCCCTCCATGCCAACCAGACATCCCCAAATTAATCTCGTCCCATTTGCCAGTATTTGACCCATATCCCTCCAAACCCTTCCTATTCATGTCCCCATCCAGATGCCTTTTAAATGTTGTCATTGTACCAGCCTCCACCACTTCCTCTGGCAGCTCATTCCATACACGTACCACCCTCTGCGTGAAAAAGCTGCCCCTCAGGTTCCTTTTAAATCTTTCCCCCTCTCACCCTAAACCTATACCCTCTAGTTTTGGACTCCCCCCACCCCAGAGAAAAATAAAGAACAAAAAAAATTTCCAGTACAGGAACAGGCCCTTCGGCCCTCCAAGTCTGTGCCGATCCAAATCCACTGTCTAAACCAGTCGGTCAATTCCTAACCATCTGTATCCCTCTGAACCCCACCTACTCATACATCTGTCCAGATGCACCTTAAATGAACCCACCGTGCCTGCCCCTACCACCTCTGCTGGCAACGCGTTCCAGACACCCACCACCCTCTGTGTAAAGTACTTGCCGCGTGTAACCCCTCCAAATTTTTCACCTCTCACCTTGAAAGCGTGACCTCTCGTTATTGAATCCTTCACTCTGGGAAAACGCTTCTCTCTATCCACCCTGTCTACACCCTTCATGATTTTGTAGACCTCAATCAGGTCCCCCCCCCTCAATCTCCTTTTTATCTAATGAAAACAATCCTAATCTACTCACCCTCTCTTCATAGATAGCACCTTCCTCTCACCTTAACTAGGTGCCTGTAATCTTGAACTCCCCCACCCCAGGGAAAAGACCTTGGCTATTCTCCCTATCCATGCCCCTCACGATTTTATAAACCTCCACCCTCAGCTCCGGGGAAAATAGCCCCAGACTATTCAGCCTCTCCCTACAGCTCAAACCCAGGCAACATGCTTATAAATCCCTTCTCCACCCTTTCAAGTTTCACAACACTTTTCCTATAGCAGGGAGACCAGACTTGAATGCAATATTCCAAAGGTGGTCCAACCAATGTCCTGCACAGTTGCAGCATGACCTCCCAAATCCTATACTCAATGCGCTGACCAATAAAGCCAAGTGTACCTCCTTCACCATCCTGTCTACCTGTGACTTTCAAAGAGCTATGAACCTGCACTCTGTTCAGCAACACTGCCCAGGACCTTACCATTAAGTGTTGCCTGCTCTCTTTAACTTCTCTCTCTCTCTCTGTGTCTGCAGTCTTGCTATCCCAGCCCATCAACGATGACAACATGGAGTGCAACACGCTGAAGATCACTGACTTTGGCCTTGCCAGGGAGTGGCACAAGACCACCAAAATGAGCACCGCGGGCACCTACGCCTGGATGGCACCTGAGGTGATCAAGACCTCCACTTTCTCCAAGGGCAGTGACGTATGGAGGTGAGATGCCATGATGCCAGGCGCCTCCATCCCGGTTTGGTGGGGTGGGGTGGGGGGGGGGGTTGCCCACGCTGCGGACTCACCTTTGCCCAGCCCCCTCGGGCATGGGTCGTAAAATCCCACCGTCGCCCGGTGGGGGGGGGGTTGGTGAAAACGGGTACCTTCCTCCATTGGTCAGCGTCACCCGCGTTGGCCAGAGTGCCATTCTAGCACACAGCAAGATCCCACCCGCTGGTCGCGGCAGCCCAAGGTGGGTGGGGGGGGGGGGGGGGGGAGGTGTGTGTGGCCGTGGCACTATCAGGTAGCCAGAAGTGTGGCTTCAACCGGTGCCCTTGGGCAGGAGGGGGTTATGGTACCAGACTGTACCCAGCGGGCATGCTCCTGGGTATGGACACAATGTCAGGGAAAGGAGGTGGAATTTGTACCTGTTATTGTGCCCATTCTGTTATTCACAGCATTTTACTGGGAGGGAGTGTCTAGTGTTTCCCCCCCCCACCCTCCCCAACCCCCCCAACCCCAGATTATATAAAAAATTGGAGTATAAAAGTCAGGAAGTCTTGCCGAACTGTGCAACACATTAGTCAGACTGTCGCTAGAATATTGGGGCAGCACGGTGGCTCAGTGGTTAGCACTGCTGCCTCACAGCCCCAGGAACCTGGGTTCAATCCCACCCTCTGTGTGTGTGGAGTTTGCACATTCTCCCCCCATGTCTGCGTGGGGTTTCCTCCCACAGTCCAAAGATGTGCAGGTTAGGGTGGGTTGGCCAAACTAAATTGTCCCATAGTGCCCAGGGATGTGCAGGTTAGGGTGGATTGGCCGTGCTAAATTGTCCCATAGTGCCCAGGGATGTGCAGGTTAGGGTGGATTGGCCATGCTAAATTGTCCCATAGTGCCCAGGGGTGTGCAGGTTAGGGTGGATTGGCCGTGCTAAATTGTACCATAGTGCCCAGGGATGTGCAGGTTAGGGTGGATTGGCCGTGCTAAATTGTCCCATAGTGCCCAGGGATGTGCAGGTTAGGGTGGATTGGCCGTGCTAAATTGTCCCATAGTGCCCAGGGATGTGCAGGTTAGGGTGGATTGGCCGTGCTAAATTGTCCCATAGTGCCCAGGGATGTGCAGGTTAGGGTGGATTGGCCGTGCTAAATTGTCCCATAGTGCCCAGGGATGTGCAGGTTAGGGTGGATTGGCCGTGCTAAATTGTACCATAGTGTTAGGTGCATTAGTCAGAGGGAAATGGGTCTGGGTGGGTTACTCTTCAGAGGGTTGGTGTGGACTTGTTAGGCCGAAGGGCCTGTTTCCACACTGTAGGGGAATTTAATACAGCAAAAAATTGCTTACAATTTTGTGCCCTGTAACTTCTTAGTTAATTTTTTAAAACATTATTTCAAAATATACCTTATTCATGAAAAAGTGGCTTTTTATATGCATAGTCACAGATACAGTTTGGTTCTGAACAGTTGCGTATCCAACTGGAGATTGACTCCATTCAAACAAACCAAAGGCATCTCTCACTTGAAGCAGATTAGATTTACACCAGACGTGGGTGTCACTGGCTAAGACAGTATTTGTTGCCCATCCCTAATTACCCAGAGGGCAATTCAGAATCAGCCACACCACTGTGGGTCTGGAGTCACATGTAGGCCAGACCAAGTAAGGACAACAGATTTCCTTCCCTAAAGTTAACAAGCTGGGGTTTTTCCAACAATGTGTTTGTGGTCACTTGATTCCAGGCATTTTTAAAAAAAAATTAATTCCAACTCCACCGTCAGGATTTGAACTCAGAACCTGAGACGTTTCCTGGGTGTTTATATTAACCACTAGGCCATCGCCTCTTTGCTTGAGGAGGGAGGTGAAGGCAATGGAGGTAGATCAGAGAAAGTTCACTGGCCTGACTCCAGGGATGAGCCTTGTGAAGGGAGGCACTGGGGCCTGTTCTGTCTCGACTTTGGAAAGAACGAGAGATCTTATTGATCTTCGAAGCTGTTGAAAGGAATCGACAAAGTAGACACGGAGCCGACGTTGCCTCGGTTGGGATGGTCCAGAACGAGACGTGATACTTTTAGGATAAAAGGGCAGCAGGTTTAAGACAGAGATGAGGAGGAATGATGTCTTTGAAGTATTGTGCGCAGTTTTGGGCCTCCTATCTCAGGAAGGATGTACTGGCCCTGGAGCGGGTCCAGAGGTGGTTCACGGGAATGGTCCCAGGAATGAAAAGCTTAACATGTGAGGAACGTTTGAGGACTCTGGGTCTGTACTGAATGGAGTTTAGAAGGATGAGGGGGATCTAATTGAAACTTATAGAATACTGAATGGCCTGGACAGAGCAGACATGGGGAAGATGTTTCCATTGGTCGGAGAGACTAGGACCCAAGGGCACAGCCTTAGATTAAAGGGAAGACCCTTTGGAACAGAGATAAGGAGAAACTTCTTCAGCCAGAGATTACGGAATTCATTGCCACAGAGGGCTATGGGGGCCTGGTCACTAAGTATGCTTAAAACGGAGATAGATAAGTTCTTGAGTATCAAGGGGATCAAAGTTACGGGGAGAAGGTGGGAGAATGGGGTAGAGAAATTTATCAGCCATGATTGAATGGCAGAGCAGTCTCAATGGGCCGAATGGCCTAATTTCTGCTCCTGTATCTGATGGTCTTTCAGAGGACCACGGCTCAGTGGAATTCACTCCGTCGGAGCGCAGTGGATGCCAGGACACCAAGGAGGGAGGGATGGACAGACTTTTCATTCGTAAAGGGTTATGGGAGCAGGCAGGGTAGTGGAGTTGAGGCCGAGGCAGAATGGTATTAAGTAGAGGGGCAGAATGGCATACTGCCGCTCCGAGTTCTTACTACAGAGAGAACGAGCGATCTTATCGCTGCTCCCTGAATCAGCAGCTGTGCCTGAGCCACCCTGAGCTCAGGGCTCTCTCTCTCTCTCTCTCTCTCTCGTGTCCATTAAGGCGTTGCTTGAAACCGACCTGGGTGACAGGGCGAGCCCAGTAGCTCCTTACGGGACTCGGTGTCGGGGTTTTGTACGCTTACTTTGCTGAGTGGGTCGGTCGGTCTGCTCCGAGATGCGATGTAAATGCCAGCGGTGTCCGGTGGATTGATGGGATCCCTGTTCTTTCCGTAGTTATGGTGTGCTGCTGTGGGAGCTGTTAACCGGAGAGGTCCCTTACAGGGGGATCGATGGCTTGGCTGTGGCCTACGGAGTTGCGGTCAATAAACTGACACTCCCGATTCCGTCGACCTGCCCAGAACCTTTTGCTCAGCTGATGGCTGGTGAGTGGTAAACTGTACCCCCCTCCCCTACCCCCCCCCCCCCCGCCTCCTCTCCCATGCTACATCATGGCCTGTGGATTGGGGCCTACTCCTCACTCATGCCTGGGAGCAACATACAGGCCGAACACCGGCAGCAGCACCGAGAGACGCTTGGGCAGGTCAGTGCCAGTGAGAGTCGGGCACCTCCCTGACCCACAGCTCAATGCCAGCTCGCTTGGCAGCACTGTGCCCACATACACACACACACACACACCCTGCCATACCCACAGATAGGCAGCAGCTCCTGCTCAGGCAACGCCTAAGTTATAAAACTGTCCCCCTCACTTTCAAATTCCTCCACCATTTCATCACCGAAACCCCCTCCCCGTCTCCATCACCTCCTCCAGCCCCTACACCCCCTCCCTATCTCTGTAACCCCCTCCAGCCCCTACACACCCTCCCTATCTCTGTAACCACCTCCAGCCCCTACTCCCCCTCCCTATCTTTGTAACCCCCTCCAGCCCCTACACCCCCTCCCTATCTCTGTCACCCCCTCCAGCCCCTACACCCCCTCCCTATCTCTGTAACCCCCTCCAGCCCCTACACCCCCTCCCTATCTCTGTCACCCCCTCCAGCCCCTACACCCCCTCCCTATCTCTGTAAGCCCCTCCGGCCCCTACACCCCCTCCCTATCTCTGTAACCCCCTCCAGCCCCTACACCCCCTCCCTATCTCTGTAAGCCCCTCCGGCCCCTACACCCCCTCCCTATCTCTGTCACCCCCTCCAGCCCCTACACCCCCTCCCTATCTCTGTAAGCCCCTCCAGCCCCTACACCCCCTCCCTATCTCTGTAACCCCCTCCAGCCCCTACACCCCCTCCCTATCTCTGTAACCACCTACAGCCCCTACACCCCCTCCCTATCTCTGTCACCCCCTCCAGCCCCTACACCCCCCTCCCTATCTCTGTCACCCCCTCCGGCCCCTACACCCCCTCCCTATCTCTGTCACCCCCTCCAGCCCCTACACCCCCTCCCTATCTCTGTAACCACCTACAGCCCCTACACCCCCTCCCTATCTCTGTAACCCCCTCCAGCCCCTACACCCCCTCCCTATCTCTGTAACCACCTACAGCCCCTACACCCCCTCCCTATCTCTGTAACCCACTCCAGCCCCAACACTCCCTCCCTATCTCTGTCACCCCCTCCAGCCCCTACACTCCCTCCCTATCTCTGTCACCCCCTCCAGCCCCTACACTCCCTCCCTATCTCTGTAACCCCCTCCAACCCCAACACTCCCTCCCTATCTCTGTAACCCCCTCCAGCCCCCTACACCCCCTCCCTATCTCTGTAACCCCCTCCAGCCCCTAAACCCCCTCCCTATCTCTGTAACCCCCTCCAGCACCTACACCCCCTCCCTATCTCTGTAACCCCCTCCAGCCCCTACACCCCCCTCCCTATCTCTGTAACCCATCTAGCCCCTACACCCCCTCCCTATCTCTGTCACCTCCTCCAGCCCCTATACCCCCTCCATGTCTCTGTAACCCCCTCCAGCCCCTACACCCCCGCCATGTCTCTGTAACCCCCTCCAGCCCCTACACTCCCTCCCTATCTCTGTAACCCCCCTCCAACCCCTACCCCCCTCCCTATCTCTGTAACCCCCCTCTAACCCCTACCCCCCTCCCTATCTCTGTAACCCCCCTCCAACCCCTACACCCCCCTCCCTTTCTCTGTCACCCCCTCCAGCCCCTACACCCCCTCGCTATCTCTGTAACCCCCTCCAGCCCCTACACCCCCTCGCTATCTCTGTAACCCCCTCCAGCACCTACACCCCCTCCCTATCTATGTCACCCCCTCCAGCCCCTACACCCCCTCCCTATCTCTGTAACCCATCTAGCCCCTACACCCCCTCCCTATCTCTGTCACCTCCTCCAGCCCCTATACCCCCTCCATGTCTCTGTAACCCCCTCCAGCCCCTACACCCCCGCCATGTCTCTGTAACCCCCTCCAGCCCCTACACTCCCTTCCCATCTCTGTAACCCCCTCCAGCCCCTACACCCCCGCCATGTCTCTGTAACCCCCTCCAGCCCCTACACTCCCTCCCTATCTCAGTCACCCCCTCCAGCCCCTATACCCCGTCCCTATCTCTGTAAACCCCTCTAGCCCCTATCCCCCCTCCCTATCTCTGTAACCCCCTCCAGCCCCTACCCCCCCTCCCTATCTCTGTAACCCGCATCCAACCCCTACACTCCCTCCCTATCTCAGTCACCCCCTCCAGCCCCTATACCCCGTCCCTATCTCTGTAAACCCCTCTAGCCCCTACACCCCCTCGATATCTCTGTAACCCCTCCGGCCCCTACACCCCCTCCCTATCTCTGTATCTCCCTCCAGCCCCTACACACCCTCCCTATCTCTGTACCTCCCTCCAGCCCCTATACCCCACCCTATCTCTGTCACCCCCTCCAGCCCCTACACCCCCTCCCTATCTCTGTAACCCCCTCCAGCCCCTACACCCCCTCCCTATCTCTGTCACCCCCTCCAGCCCCTACACCCCCTCCCTATCTCTGTAACCCCCTCCAGCCCCTACTCCCCCTCCCTATCTCTGTCACCCCCTCCAGCCCCTACACCCCCTCCCTATCTCTGTAACCCCCTCCAGCCCCTACACCCCCTCCCTATCTCTGTCACCCCCTCCAGCCCCTACACCCCCTCCCTATCTCTGTAACCCCCTCCAGCCCCTACTCCCCCTCCCTATCTCTGTCACCCCCTCCAGCCCCTACACCCCCTCCCTATCTCTGTAATCCCCTCCAGCCCCTACATCCCCTCCCTATCTCTGTAACCCCCTCCAGCCCCTACTCCCCCTCCCTATCTCTGTCACCCCCTCCAGCCCCTACACCCCCTCCCTATCTCTGTAACCCCCTCCAGCCCCTACACCCCCTCCCTATCTCTGTCACCCCCTCTAGCCCCTACACCCCCTCCCTATCTCTGTCACCCCCTCCGGCCCCTACACCCCCTCCCTATCTCTGTAACCCCCTCCAGCCCCTACACCCCCTCCCTATCTCTGTAACCCCCTCCAGCCCCTAAACCCCCTCCCTATCTCTGTAACCCCCCTCAACCCCTACCCCCCCTCCCTATCTCTGTAACCCCCCTCCAACCCCTACCCCCCTCCCTATCTCTGTAACCCCCTCCGGCCCCTACACCCCCTCCCTATCTCTGTCACCTCCTCCAGCCGCTACACCCACTCCCTATCTCTGTCACCCCCTCCAGCCCCTACACCCCCTCCCTATCTCTGTCACCCCCTCCAGCCCCTACACCCCCTCCCTATCTCTGTATCTCCCTCCAGCCCCTACACCCCCTCCCTATCTCTGTAACACCCTCCAGCCCCTACACCCCTTCCCTATCTCTGTAACACCCTCCAGCCCCTACATCCCCTCCCTATCTCTGTAACCCCCTCCGCCCCCTACACCCCCTCCCTATCTCTGTAACCCCCTCCAGCCCGTACACCCCCTCCCTATCTCTGTAACCCCTTCCAGCCCCTACACACCCTCCCTATCTCTGTAACCCCCTCCAGCCCCTAAACCACTTCCCTATCTCTGTCACCCACTAGCCCCTACACCCCCTCCCTATCTCTGTAACCCCCTCCGGCCCCTACACCCCCTCCCTATCTCTGTCACCTCCTCCAGCCGCTACACCCACTCCCTATCTCTGTCACCCCCTCCAGCCCCTACACCCCCTCCCTATCTCTGTCACCCCCTCCAGCCCCTACACCCCCTCCCTATCTCTGTATCTCCCTCCAGCCCCTACACCCCCTCCCTATCTCTGTAACACCCTCCAGCCCCTACACCCCTTCCCTATCTCTGTAACACCCTCCAGCCCCTACATCCCCTCCCTATCTCTGTAACCCCCTCCGCCCCCTACACCCCCTCCCTATCTCTGTAACCCCCTCCAGCCCGTACACCCCCTCCCTATCTCTGTAACCCCTTCCAGCCCCTACACACCCTCCCTATCTCTGTAACCCCCTCCAGCCCCTAAACCACTTCCCTATCTCTGTCACCCACTAGCCCCTACACCCCCTCCCTATCTCTGTCACTCCCTCCAGCCCCTATACCCCCTCCAGCCCATACCCCCCTCCCTATCTCTGGAATCCCCTCCAACCCCTACACCCCCCTCCCTATCTCTGGAATCCCCTCCAACCCCTACACCCCCCTCCCTATCTCTGTAACCCCCTCCAGCCCCTACACCCCCCTCCCTATCTCTGGAATCCCCTCCAGCCCCTACACCCCCCTCCCTATCTCTGTAACCCCCTCCAGCCCCTACACCCCCCTCCCTATCTCTGTAACCCCCTCCAGCCCCTACACCCCCTCCAGCCCATACCCCCCTCCCTATCTCTGTAACCTCCCTCCAACCCCTACACCCCCCTCCCTATCTCTGGAATCCCCTCCAGCCCCTACACCCCCCTCCCTATCTCTGTAACCCCCTCCAGCCCCTACACCCCCCTCCCTATCTCTGTAACCCCCTCCAGCCCCTACACCCCCTCCTTATCTCTGTCACTCCCTCCTGCCCCTACACCCCCTCCAGCCCATACCCCCCTCCCTATCTCTGTAACCTCCCTCCAACCCCTACACCCCCCCTCCCTATCTCTGGAATCCCCTCCAGCCCCTACACCCCCCTCCCTAACACTGATTCCCGTTGCTCCACCACTGCGGGCCATCCCATCAGCTGCCTGGAGCCCTGAGCCCCGGGATTCCCTCCTTAAACCTCTCGCACTCTCTCTCTCTCCCTCTCTCCATCTTTAAGACCCACTCGAAATCTGACCATTGGTCAGGTCTCTGTGTTCTTTCGATCCTGGTTGGCATTCCATGTGGCTCTGTGTCTGACCCTATTGTCTGTGAATGGCGGGAGTTCTGGGCTTCAGACACACTCATCAGAGCTGACACTCCCTGGGCCGAGGGAATACCCGCGCTGTCAGAAGAGCCACTTTCAGACGTTAACGCCTGCTTCGTGCCCCTGGGGCCGCCATTTTATTTGTTTTCGGGATGGGGGAGTGGTTATACATAGTGATGGACAGCACGGAAACAAACCCTTCGGTCCAACCTGTCCATGCCGACCACACATCCCAACCTAATCCAGTCCCATTTGCCAGCGTTTGACCCATATCCCTCCAAACCCTTCCTATTCATGTCCCCATCCAGGTGCCTTGTAAATGTTGCAATTGTACCAGCCTCCACCACTTCCTCTGGCAGCTCATTCCACACACGTACCACCCTCTGGGTGAAAATGTTGCCCCTCAGGTCCCTTTTATATCTTCCCCCTCTCACCCTAAACCTATGCCCCTCTAGTTCTGGACTCCCCAACCCCAGGGAAAAGACCTTGTCTATTTATCCCATCCGTGCCCCCTCATGGTTTTATAAACCTCCATACATTCACCCCTCAGCCTCCGACACTCTGGATTTATTCCCTCAATGCTGGAAATAAATCAACTCCAGTAAAGAATTACTGGATTAGTGGTGCTGGAAGAGCACAGCAGTTCAGGCAGCATCCAACGAGCAGCGAAATCGACGTTTCGGGCAAAAGGCTTTTGCCCGAAACGTCGATTTCGCTGCTCGTTGGATGCTGCCTGAACTGCTGTGCTCTTCCAGCACCACTAATCCAGAATTTGGTTTCCAGCATCTGCAGTCATTGTTATTACCTCCAGAAAAGAATTATCTGGCTCGTTATTGAAGTGCTGTTTGGTGGGATCTTGCTGTGCGTATGTCAGCTGTCCCATGCCCCACAGCATCACAAAACATTTGGTCTTGGCCGCGGGTGTCTGGGAAGGCTTGCTGTCTTTTCGGTTTCGATATCGCAGATCCAACAAGAACTCACCTTCTCTCTCTGTTTCTTTCTCTGTCTCTCTCTCTCTCTCCCCCCTATGTCTCTCTCTCCCTCGGTCTCTCTCTCTCTCTGTCTCTCTCTGTCTCTCTCTCCCTCTTGGTCTCTCTCTCTCTCTCCCTCGGTCTCTGTCTGTCTTGGTCTCTGTCTCTCTTGGTCTCTCTCTCTCGATCTCTCTATCTTTCTGTCTCTGTCTCTGTCTCTCTCTCGCTCTCTTTCTGTCTCTTTCTTTGTCTGTATCTTTCTTTCTCTTTGCCTCTCTTTCTCTCCATCTCTGTCTCTCTGTCGCTGCCTCTCTTTCTCTCTCTCTCTCTATCTCTGTCTCTCTCTCTCTCTCTCTTGCTCTCTCTGTTTCTCTCTCTCTGTCTGTATCTTTCTTTCTCTCTGCTTCTCTCTCTCTCCCTCTCTCTCTCTCTCCATCTCTGTCTCTCCCTCTCTCTCTTTCGCGCTCTCCCTCTCCATCTGTCTCTCTCTATCTCTATCTCTGTCTCTCTCTGTCTCTCTCTCTATCTCTGTCTCTCTCTATCTCTGTCTCTCTCTCTCTCTCTTTCACTCTCTCTCTCCATCTGTCTCTCTATCTCTGTCTCTCTCTATCTCTCTCTTTCTCTATCTCTATCTCTCTCTCTCTCTCTATCTCTGTCTCTCTCTCTCTATCTCTGTCTCTCTCTATCTCTGTCTCTCTCTCTCTCTCTCTTTCGCTCTCTCTCTCCATCTCTCTCTATCTCTGTCTCTCTCTATCTCTGTCTCTCTATCTCTCTCTCTCTCTCTTTCGCTCTCTCTCTCCATCTCTCTCTATCTCTGTCTCTCTCTATCTCTCTCTCTCTCTCTCTTTCGCTCTCTCTCCATCTGTCTCTCTCTATCTCTGTCTCTCTCTCTCTCTCTTTCGCTCTCTCTCTCCATCTGTCTCTCTATCTCTGTCTCTCTCTATCTCTGTCTCTCTCTCTCTCTCTCTATCTCTGTCTCTCTCTCTCTCTCTCTCTATCTCTGTCTCTCTCTCTGTCTCTCTCTCTCTTTCGCTCTCTCTCTCCATCTGTCTCTGTATCTCTGTCTCTCTCTCTCTCTCTCTCTCTATCTCTGTCTCTCTCTCTCTCTGTCTCTCTCTCTTTCGCTCTCTCTCTCCATCTGTCTCTCTATCTCTGTCTCTCTCTATCTCTCTCTCTCTCTATCTCTGCCTCTCTCTCTCTCTCTCTTTCGCTCTCTCTCTCCATCTGTCTCTCTCTCTATCTCTGTCTCTCTCTCTCTGTCTCTGTCTCTGTCTCTCTCTCTCTCTCTCTATCTCTGTCTCTGTCTCTGTCTCTCTCTGTCTCTCTCTCTGTCTCTCTCTCTCTCTATCTCTGCCTCTCTCTCGCTCTTTCGCTGTCTCTCCATCTGTCTCTCTCTCTGTCTCTCTCTATCTCTGTCTCTCTCTCTCTCTCTGTCTCTCTCTCTTTCGCTCTCTCTCTCCATCTGTCTCTCTATCTCTGTCTCTCTCTATCTCTCTCTCTCTCTCTATCTCTGTCTCTCTCTCTCTCTCTCTTTCGCTCTCTCTCTCCATCTCTCTGTCTATCTCTGTCTCTCTCTCTCTCTCTATCTCTGTCTCTCTCTATCTCTCTCTCTCTCTCTCTATCTCTGTCTCTCTCTCTCTCTCTTTCGCTCTCTCTCTCCATCTCTCTATCTCCGTCTCTGTCTCTGTCTCTCTATCTCTGTCTCTCTCTATCTCTCTCTCTCTCTCTCTATCTCCGTCTCTCTCTATCTCCGTCTCTGTCTCTGTCTCTCTCTCTCCCTCTCCCCTTCCCCACAGATTGCTGGGACCAGGACCCTCATCGCCGGCCTCAGTTTACCCTCGATCCTGGAGCAGCTGATGGCCATTGAGGAGCAGGTGCTACTGGATATCCCTCAGGGATTCCTTCCACTCCATGCAGGATGACTGGAAGCTGGAGATCCAGAGCATGTTCAACGAGCTGAGGGCCAAGGAGAAGGTATGGGCTTCAAGGGAGAGGGAGTGAAGGTGGGGGGGGGAGCAAGACGAGTGGGGAAGGGAGTAAGGGGGTGGTGGAGAGTGAGGGGATGGGGGAGCGAGGGGTGGGGGGAGAGTGAGGGGTGGGGGGGAGTGAGGGGGCTGGGAGAGTGAGGGGTTGGGGGAGAGTGAAGGTGTGGGGGGAGCGAGGGGGTGGGGGAGAGCGAGGGAGTGGGGGAGATTGAGGGGGTGGGGAGGGGAGTGAGGGGCTGGGTGGAGAGTGAGGGGGTGGTGGGGAGTGAGGGATTGGGGGAGAGTGAGGGTGGGGGGGAGCGAGGGGGTGGGGGGGAGCGAGGGGGTGGGGGAGATTGAGGGGGCTGGGGAGAGTGAAGGGGTGGGGGAGAGTGAGAGGGTGTGGGAGAGTGAGGGGGTGGGGAGGAGTGAGGTGGTGGGGGACAGTGAGGGGGTGGAAGGGAGTGAGGGGGTGGGGGAGAGTGAGGGGGCTGGGGAGAGTGAGGGGGTGGGCGAGAGTGAGGGGGTGGGGGGGGAGAGAGGGGGCTGGGGAGAGTGAGGGGGTGTGGGAGAGTGAGGGGGTGTGGGAGAGTGAGGGGGTGGGGAGGAGTGAGGTGGTGGGGGAGAGTGAGGTAGTGGGGGAAAGTGAGGGGGTGGAGGGGAGTGAGGGGTGTGGGGGGAGCAAGTGTGTGGGGGAGAGCGAGGGGGCTAGGGAGAGTGAGGGGGTGGGGGGAGCGAGTGTGTGGGGGAGAGTGAGGGGGTGGGGGCAAGTGAGGAGTTGTGGGGGAGCGAGGGGGTGGGAGAGAGCAAGGCAGGTGGGGGAGAGCGAGGGGGCTGGGAGGGAGTGAGGGGGCTGGGGGAGTGAGGGGTGGGGGGAGTGAGGGGGCTGGGGGAGTGAGGGTTGGGGGGAGTGAGGGGCCAGGGGAGGGGAGTGAAGGGGTGGGGGAGAATGAGGGCTGGGGAGAGTGAGGGGGCTGGGGAAGAGTGAGGGAGTGGGGGGAGAGAGGGGTCTGGGGAAGAGTGAGGGGATGGTGGGGTGAGGGGCTGGGGAGGGGAGTGAGGGGGTTGGGTGGAGAGTGGGGGGTGGGGAGGGGAATGAGGGGGCTGGGGAAGAGCGAGGAGGTGGGGGGAGGTGGGGGGGGCTGGAGAGGGGAGTGAGGGTGTAGGAGGAATGAATGGGCTGGGGGAGTGAGGGGGTGGGGAGTGGAGTGAGGGGGCTGGGGAAGAGTGACGGGGTGGGGGAGTGAGGAGGGGGGGTGTGGGGGGGCTGGGGAGGGGACTGAGGGTGTGGGGGAATGAGTGGGCTGTGGGAGTGTGGGGGTGGGGGGGAGCGAGGGGTCTGGATAGGGGAGTGAGGGGGCTGGGAAAGAGTGAAGGGGTTGGGGGAGTGAGGGGGCTGGGAAAGAGTGAGGAGGTGTGGGGGGGGCTGGGGAGGGGAGTGAGGGAGTGGGGGAGTGAGTGGGCTGTGGGAGTGAGGGGGTGGGGGGGAGTGAGGGGTCTGGATAAGGGAGTGGGGGGGCTGGGGTGGGGTGTGAGGGGGCTGGGGAAGAGTGAAGGGTTTGGGGGAGTGAGGGGGCTGGGGGAGTGAGGGGGTGGGGAGGGGAGTGAGGGGGCTGGGAGGGGAATGAGGGGGAGGGGAGTGAGGGGTCTGGATAAGGGAGTGGGGGGGCTGGGGTGGGGTGTGAGGGGGCTGGGGAAGAGTGAAGGGTTTGGGGGAGTGAGGGGGCTGGGCAAGGGAGTGAGGAGGCTGGGGGAGTGAGGGGGTGGGGAGGGGAGTGAGGGGGCTGGGAGGGGAATGAGGGGGAGGGGAGTGAGGGGGTGGGGGTAGTGTGTGGGCTGTGGGAGTGAGGGGGGAGTGAGGGGTCTGGATGGGGGAGTGACGGGGTGGAGGGGAGCAAGGGGTCTGGGTGGGGGAGTGAGGGATTTGGGAGGGGAATGAGGGGGTGGGGAGGGGAGTGAGGGGGTAGGGGGGGGAGTGAGGGGGTGGGGGGGGCAAGGGTACGTGGGGAGATTGTGATTTGCAGGAAGCAGGTTGTAGGCGGCACCCCTGGCGTCCTGTGGGATTGCGCTTTGTCGTTCTGTGATTCACCCTGGTGTCGAATATCCCCGCTGCATCCCAGAGGGATTGGGAGCCTCTGCCGGGAGGTTTAAGATCGGAGGATCGGGGGCTTGGGGGACGTGGGTCGCCGTCGAGGTTAGATGGCAATAGGGTTAGTGTAGCCGAAACCGCCGACCGCTAGCCCGACTCCACCCACCAGCCCCCGACTCTGTTTGATGTTTCAGGAGCTGCTTTGCAAGGAGGAGGAGTTGAAGAGGGCGGCTCTCCAGCAGAAGTCACACGAGGAATCCCTGCGGCAGCGGGAGCATGCCCTGTTGCAGTGGGAAAGGGATGTCTTTGAGCGGGAGCTCAGCCTCCTCATCTACCAGATGAACACCGAGAAACCGAACGTCAAGAAACGCAAAGGCACCTTCAAGAAGAACAAGCTGAAGGTGAAAGACGGCCATTGCATCAGCCGGCCGATCGGTTAGTACCGCAGTCTGGGCAGCAGGCAGCGCCAAACCAGGGGTATCGGTCAGTGCCAAACCAGGGGTATTGGTCAGTGCCAAACCAGGGGTATTGGTCAGTGCCAAACCAGGGGTATCGGTCAGTGCCAAACCAGGGGTATTGGTCAGTGCCAAACCAGGGGTATCGGTCAGCGCCAAACCAGGAGTGTTGGTCAGTGCCAAACCAGGGCATATCGGTCAGCGCCAAACCAGGGGTATTGGTCAGTGCCAAACCAGGGGTATTGGTCAGTGCCAAACCAGGGCTTATCGGTCAGTGCCAAACCAAGGGTATCGGTCAGTGCCAAACCAGGGGTATTGGTCAGTGCCAAACCAGGGCTTATCAGTCAGTGCCAAACCAGGGGTATCGGTCAGTGCCAAACCAGGGGTATCGGTCAGTGCCAAACCAGGGGTATCGGTCAGCGCCAAACCAGGGGTATTGGTCAGTGCCAAACCAGGGGTATTGGTCAGTGCCAAACCAGGGGTATCGGTCAGCGCCAAACCAGGGGTATTGGTCAGTGCCAAACCAGGGGTATTGGTCAGTGCCAAACCAGGAGTATCGGTCAGCGCCAAACCAGGGGTATTGGTCAGTGCCAAACCAGGGCATATCGGTCAGCGCCAAACCAGGGGTATTGGTCAGTGCCAAACCAGGGCTTATCGGTCAGTGCCAAACCAAGGGTATCGGTCAGTGCCAAACCAGGGGTATTGGTCAGTGCCAAACCAGGGCTTATCGGTCAGTGCCAAACCAAGGGTATCGGTCAGTGCCAAACCAGGGGTATTGGTCAGTGCCAAACCAGGGGTATTGGCCAGTGCCAAACCAGGGGTATTGTTCAGTGCCAAACCAGGGGTATCGGTCAGTGCCAAACCAGGGGTATCGGTCAGTGCCAAACCAGGGGTATTGGCCAGTGCCAAACCAGGGGTATTGGTCACTGCCAAACCAGGGGTATTGGCCAGTGCCAATCCAGGGGTATCGGTCAGTGCCAAACCAGGGGTATCGGTCAGTGCCAAACCAGGGGTATTGGTCAGTGCCAAACCAGGACTTATCGGTCAGTGCCAAACCAGGTGTATCGGTCAGCACCAAACCAGGGGTATTGGTCAGTGCCAAACCAGGGGTATCGGTCAATGCCAAACCAGGGGTATTGGTCAGTGCCAAACCAGGGCTTATCAGTCAGTGCCAAACCAGGGGTATTGGTCAGTGCCAAACCAGGGGTATTGGTCAGTGCCAAACCAGGGGTATCGGTCAGCGCCAAACCAGGGGTATTGGTCAGTGCCAAACCAGGGGTATTGGTCAGTGCCAAACCAGGAGTATCGGTCAGCGCCAAACCAGGGGTATTGGTCAGTGCCAAACCAGGGCATATCGGTCAGCGCCAAACCAGGGGTATTGGTCAGTGCCAAACCAGGGCTTATCGGTCAGTGCCAAACCAGGGGTATCGGTCAGCGCCAAACCAGGGGTATTGGTCAGTGCCAAACCAGGGGTATTGGTCAGTGCCAAACCAGGAGTATCGGTCAGCGCCAAACCAGGGGTATTGGTCAGTGCCAAACCAGGGCATATCGGTCAGCGCCAAACCAGGGGTATTGGTCAGTGCCAAACCAGGGCTTATCGGTCAGTGCCAAACCAAGGGTATCGGTCAGTGCCAAACCAGGGGTATTGGTCAGTGCCAAACCAGGGCTTATCGGTCAGTGCCAAACCAAGGGTATCGGTCAGTGCCAAACCAGGGGTATTGGTCAGTGCCAAACCAGGGGTATTGGCCAGTGCCAAACCAGGGGTATTGTTCAGTGCCAAACCAGGGGTATCGGTCAGTGCCAAACCAGGGGTATCGGTCAGTGCCAAACCAGGGGTATTGGCCAGTGCCAAACCAGGGGTATTGGTCACTGCCAAACCAGGGGTATTGGCCAGTGCCAATCCAGGGGTATCGGTCAGTGCCAAACCAGGGGTATCGGTCAGTGCCAAACCAGGGGTATTGGTCAGTGCCAAACCAGGGCTTATCGGTCAGTGCCAAACCAGGTGTATCGGTCAGCACCAAACCAGGGGTATTGGTCAGTGCCAAACCAGGGGTATCGGTCAATGCCAAACCAGGGGTATTGGTCAGTGCCAAACCAGGGCTTATCAGTCAGTGCCAAACCAGGGGTATTGGTCAGTGCCAAACCAGGGGTATTGGTCAGTGCCAAACCAGGGGTATCGGTCAGCGCCAAACCAGGGGTATTGGTCAGTGCCAAACCAGGGGTATTGGTCAGTGCCAAACCAGGGGTATCGGTCAGCGCCAAACCAGGGGTATCGGTCAGTGCCAAACCAGGGGTATTGGTCAGTGCCAAACCAGGGGTATCGGTCAGCGCCAAACCAGGGGTATTGGTCAGTGCCAAACCAGTGCATATCGGTCAGCGCCAAACCAGGGGTATTGGTCAGTGCCAAACCAGGGCTTATCAGTCAGTGCCAAACCAGGGGTATCGGTCAGTGCCAAACCAGGGGTATTGGTCAGTGCCAAACCAGGGGTATTGGCCAGTGCCAAACCAGGGGTATTGGCCAGTGCCAAACCAGGGGTATCGGTCAGTGCCAAACCAGGGGTATCGGTCAGTGCCAAACCAGGGGTATTGGCCAGTGCCAAACCAGGGGTATTGGTCACTGCCAAACCAGGGGTATTGGCCAGTGCCAAACCAGGGGTATCGGTCAGTGCCAAACCAGGGGTATCGGTCAGTGCCAAACCAGGGGTATTGGTCAGTGCCAAACCAGGGCTTATCGGTCAGTGCCAAACCAGGTGTATCGGGCAGCACCAAACCAGGGGTATTGGTCAGTGCCAAACCAGGGGTACTGGTCAGTGCCAAACCAGGGGTACTGGTCAGTGCCAAACCAGGGGTATTGGTCAGTGCCAAACCAGGGGTATCGGTCAATGCCAAACCAGGGGTATTGGTCAGTGCCAAACCAGGGCTTATCGGTCAGTGCCAAACCAGGTGTATTGGTCAGCGCCAAACCAGGGGTATTGGTCAGTGCCAAACCAGGGGTATTGGTCAGTGCCAAACCAGGGCTTATCAGTCAGTGCCAAACCAGGGGTATTGGTCAGTGCCAAACCAGGGGTATTGGTCAGTGCCAAACCAGGGCTTATCAGTCAGTGCCAAACCAGGGGTATCGGTCAGTGCCAAACCAGGGGTATTGGTCAGTGCCAAACCAGGGCTGATCAGTCAGTGCCATACCAGGGCATATCAGTCAGTGCCAAACCAGGGGTATCGGTCAGTGCCAAACCAGGTGTATCGGTCAGCGCCAAACCAGGGGTATTGGTCAGTGCCAAACCAGGGGTATTGGCCAGCGCCAAACCAGGGGTATTGGCCAGCGCCAAACCAGGGGTATTGGTCAGTGCCAAACCAGGGGTATTGGCCAGCACCAAACCAGGGGTATTGGTCAGTGCCAAACCAGGGGTATTGGTCTGCACCAAACCAGGGGTATTGGTCAGTGCCAAACCAGGGGGATTTGGTCAGTGCCAAAACAGGGGTATCGGTCAGTGCCAAACCAGGGGTATCAGTCAGTGCCAAACCGGGGGTATCGGTCAGTGCCAAACCAGGGATTATCAGTCAGTGCCAAACCAGGGTGTATCGGTCAGTGCCAAACCAGGGGTATCAGTCAGTGCCAAACTAGGGGTATCAGTCAGTGCCAAACCAGGGGGTATCGGTCAGTGCTAAACCAGGGGTATCGGTCAGTGCCAAATCAGGGGATCTCGGTCAGCGCCAAGCCAGGTGTATCGGTCAGTGCCAAACCAGGGGTATCGATCAGCGCCAAACCAGAGGATATCGGTCAGCGCCAAACCAGGGGTATTGGTCAGCGCCAAACCAGGTGTATCGGTCAGTGCCAAACCAGGGGTATCGGTCAGTGCCAAACCAGGGGATATCGATCAGCGACACACCAGGGGTATCAGTCAGCGCCAAACCTGGGGTATTGATCAGTGCCAAACCAGGGGATATTGGTCAGCGCCAAACCAGGGGTTTAAGTCAGCGCCAAACCAGGTGTATCGGTCAGTGCCAAACCGGGGGTATTGGTCAGCACCAAACCAGGGGTATTGATCAGCGCCAAACCAGGGGATATTGGTCAGCGCTAAATCAGGGGATATCAGTCACTGCCAAACCAGGGGTATCGGTTAGTGCCAAACCAGGTGTTATCAGTCAGTGCCAAACCAGGGTATATCGGTCAATACCTAACCAGGGGATATCAGTCAGTGCCAAACCAGGGGTATTGGTCAGTGCCAAACCAGTGGTATTGGTCAGTGCGTACCCAGGGGATATCGGTCAGTGCCAAACCAGGCGATATCAGTCAGTGCCAAACCAGGGTATATCGGTCAGCGCCAAACCAGGGGATATCAGTCAGTGCCAAACCAGGGTATCTCGGTCAGCGCCAAACCAGGGGTATCGGTCAGTGCCAAACCAGGGGTATCGGTCAGTGCCAAACCAGGCGATATCAGTCAGTGCCAAACCAGGGTATATCGGTCAGCGCCAAACCAGGGGATATCAGTCAGTGCCAAACCAGGGTATCTCGGTCAGCGCCAAACCAGGGGTATTGGTCAGTGCCAAACCAGGGGTATCGGTCAGTGCCAAACCAGGGGATATTGGTCAGCGACAAACCAGGGGTATCGGTCAGCGCCAAACCAGGTGTATCGGTCAGTGACAAACTAGGGTATCGGTCAGCGCCAAACCAGGGGTATTGGTTGGCACCAAACCAGGTGTATTGGTCAGTGCCAAACCAGGGGATATCGGTCAGCGACAAACCAGGGGATATCGGTCAGCGCCAAAGCAGGGGTATTGGTCAGCACCAAACCAGGGGTATTGATCAATGCCAAACCAGGTGTATCGGTCAGTGCCAAACCAGGGGTATTGGTCATCGCCAAACCAGGGGATATCGGTCAGCGCCAAACCAGGTGTATCGGTCAGTGCCAAACCAGGTGTATCGGTCAGTGCCAAACCAGGGGTACTGATCAGCGCCAAACCAGGGGATATCGGTCAGTGCCAAACCAGGGGTATTGGTCAGTGCCAAACCAGGGGATATCATCAGTGTCAAACTAGGGGTATCGGTCAGCACCAAACCAGGGGTTATCAGTCAGTGCCAAACCAGGGGATATCAGTCAGTGCCAAACCAGGGGTATCGGTCAGTGCCAAACCAGGGGTTATTGGTCAGTGCCAAACCAGGGGCATCGGTCAATGCCAAATCAGGGGTATTGGTCAATGCCAAACCAGGAGTGTCGGTTAGTAACATACTGATAGTCTTGGTCAGTGCCAAACCAGGACTATCGGTCAGTGCCAAACCGGAACTATCAGTCAGTGCCAAACCAGAGGTATCGGTCAGTGCCAGACCAAGAGTCTTGGTCAGTGCCAAGCCTGGGGTATCGGTCAGTGCCAAACCAAGAGTCTTGGTCAGTGCCAAACCAAGGGTATCGGTCAGTGCCAAACCAGGGGTATTGGTCTGTGTGCAAACCGTGATTATCGGTCAGTGCCAAACTGGGGGGTATCAGTCAATGCAAACCCGTGAGAGTCGGTCAGTGCTGAACCGCAGACATTGGTCACTGCCAAACCGGGAGTGCCAGTCATGTCAAACCGGGGAATTATCGGTCAGTGCCAAACAGCAGGTAACGGTCAGTGCCAAACTGTGGGTATCAGTCAGTGCTAAACTGGGAGTATCACTCAGTGCCAAACCGGGAGTATCACTCAGTGCCAAACCGCGGTTATTGGTCAGTGCCAGACTGGGAGTATCACTCAGTGCCAAACCGTGGGCACCATCCAATTGATCAGTGCCAAATTGTACACTTGGCCGTTTTTGCAAATTGCCTATTAATCAATCCACCTTACAAAGGTAGGTCGGTTCTTGGTGTAGTCTGATGCGTTGGACAGAGATACACCCTGATTGAGGTCAGGGGTCCCTGTATACATGCCTCTTGGTTAAACAGATGGTTTAATATGTAGCCCTCTGTGGGAGGTGCGTGGACCTTAACCGATGGTCTGGTCATTACTCCCAAACAGATTTCCAACACAAGCTCACAGTGCAGGCCTCTCCAATCCTCACCAAGAAGAAGGACTTCCTCCAAGTAGACTCCAGCTCGCCAAACATCACATCCTTCGTACCACGGCTCAGAGCGATTCAGTGTAAGTCACACAGGCAACGAATCCCAGGGTTAGGAGCAGATTAACGGCACACCCTCTCCCCCACTCTCACACTCACTCTCTCTCCCCCCCACTCTCACACCCACTCTCTCTCTCCTCCACTCTCTCACTCACTCTCTCTCTCCTCCACTCTCACACTCACTCTCTCTCTCCCCCCCACTCTCACACTCACTCTGTCTCTCCCCCCCACTCTCACACTCACTCTCTCTCTCCTCCACTCTCACACTCACTCTGTCTCTCCCCCCCACTCTCACACTCACTCTCTCTCTCCTCCACTCTCACACTCACTCTGTCTCTCCCCCACTCTCACACTCACTCTGTCTCTCCCCTCCACTCTCACACTCACTCTCTCTCTCCTCCACTCTCACACTCACTCTCTCTCTCCTCCACTCTCACACTCACTCTCTCTCTCCTCCACTCTCACACTCACTCTGTCTCTCCCCCACTCTCACCCTCACTCTCTCCCCCACTCTCACACTCACTCTGTCTCTCCCCCACTCTCTCACTCACTCTGTCTCTCCCCCACTCTCACACTCACTCTGTCTCTCCCCCACTCTCTCACTCACTCTGTCTCTCCTCCACTCTCACACTCACTCTCTCTCCCCCCCCACTCTCACACTCACTGTCTCTCCCCCACTCTCACACTCACTGTCTCTCCTCCACTCTCACACTCACTCTGTCTCTCCTCCACTCTCACACTCACTGTCTCTCCCCCACTCTCACACTCACTGTCTCTCCCCCACTCTCACTCACTCTGTCCCTCCTCCACTCTCTCACTCACTCTGTCCCTCCTCCACTCTCTCACTCACTCTGTCTCTCCTTCACTCTCTCACTCACTCTGTCTCTCCCCAACTCTCACACTCACTCTGTCTCTCCTCCACTCTCTCTCTCACTCTGTCTCTCCCCCACTCTCTCACTCACTCTGTCTCTCCTTCACTCTCTCACTCACTCTGTCTCTCCCCAACTCTCACACTCACTCTGTCTCTCCCCCACTCTCACACTCACTGTCTCTCCCCCACTCTCACTCACTCTGTCCCTCCTCCACTCTCTCACTCACTCTGTCCCTCCTCCACTCTCTCACTCACTCTGTCTCCCCCCCACTCTCACACTCACTGTCTCTCCCCCCCACTCTCACACTCACTGTCTCTCCCCCACTCTCTCACTCACTCTGTCTCTCCCCTCCACTCTCACACTCACTCTGTCTCTCCTCCACTCTCACACTCACTCTCTCCCCCACTCTCACACTCACTGTCTCTCCCCCACTCTCACACTCACTCTGTCTCTCCCCCACTCTCTCACTCACTCTGTCTCTCCCCCACTCTCACACTCACTCTCTCTCTCCTCCACTCTCTCACTCACTCTGTCTCTCCTCCACTCTCACACTCACTCTCTCTCTCCCCCACTCTCTCACTAACTCTGTCTCTCCTCCACTCTCACACTCACTGTCTCTCCCCCACTCTCACACTCACTGTCTCTCCTCCACTCTCACACTCACTCTGTCTCTCCCCCACTCTCACACTCACTCTGTCTCTCCCCCACTCTCTCACTCACTCTGTCTCTCCCCCACTCTCACACTCACTGTCTCTCCCCCACTCTCACTCACTCTGTCCCTCCTCCACTCTCTCACTCACTCTGTCCCTCCTCCACTCTCTCACTCACTCTGTCTCTCCTTCACTCTCTCACTCACTCTGTCTCTCCCCAACTCTCACACTCACTCTGTCTCTCCTCCACTCTCTCTCTCACTCTGTCTCTCCCCCACTCTCTCACTCACTCTGTCTCTCCTTCACTCTCTCACTCACTCTGTCTCTCCCCAACTCTCACACTCACTCTGTCTCTCCTCCACTCTCTCTCTCACTCTGTCTCTCCCCCACTCTCTCACTCACTCTGTCCCTCCTCCACTCTCTCACTCACTCTGTCTCTCCTTCACTCTCACACTCACTCTGTCTCTCCTTCACTCTCACACTCACTCTGTCTCTCCCCCACTCTCTCACTCACTCTGTCTCTCCTTCACTCTCTCACTCACTCTGTCTCTCCCCAACTCTCTCACTCACTCTGTCTCTCCCCTACTCTCTCACTCGCTCTGTCTCTCCCCCACTCTCACCCTCACTCTGTCTCTCCCCCACTCTCACCCTCACTCTCTCCTCCACTCTCACACTCACTCTGTCTCTCCCCCACTCTCACACTCACTCTCTCTCCCCCACTCTCACACTCACTCTGTCTCTCCCCTACTCTCTCACTCGCTCTGTCTCTCCCCCACTCTCACCCTCACTCTCTCCTCCACTCTCACACTCACTGTCTCTCCTCCACTCTCACACTCACTGTCTCTCCTCCACTCTCACACTCACTCTGTCTCTCCTCCACTCTCTCACTCACTCTGTCTCTCCCCTACTCTCTCACTCGCTCTGCCTCTCCTCCACTCCCACACACGCTCTCTCTCTGCCTACTGCTCTGTCACACTCCCTCCTGCGTCTCCCATTCCTTTAGAGCCTTCTTTCACATGCACAACTTTCACTCCCCACCCCAGGAATCTCACTCTCTCATTCCACTCTTAATCTTCCCCTTTCCCTTTGTCCTCCTGCAGTGATTCCCAATCAGCTCAACGGGGCGTGGAACCGCAATCCCGTCTGGAGCTCAGAAAATTCCGATGGGGAAGACTGTGGGAAAGGCGAAAGGAGACCAGGATGCATCTGGGGAAACCACTTGACCAAACCCTGGGAAGCCACACCGGACGGAAGGTGGGAATTTTGTGTGGGTGGACGATTGGGAATGTTGGGAATTAAATAGTAAAACTGCAGGAGGAGACCCTGAAGGGTGAGGAGAGAGGAACATTCAGTGAAAGTCAACGACACGCTGGAATCTGCTGGTAATGTGGCTTGACAATGTGGTTATTACATCAGTGCAAAGCTAGGACCCATTATTCCCATCGAACCTCAGGCTGTCCCTGTTCTGGGGACTGTAGAGGGAGCTTTACTCTGTATCTAACCCCGTGCTGTCCCTGTCCTGGGGAGTGTTTGATGGGGGACAGTGTAGAAGGAGCTTTACTCTGTATCTAACCCCGTGCTGTCCCTGTCCTGGGGAGTGTTTGATGGGGGGACAGTGTAGAGGGAGCTTTACTCTGTATCTGACCCCGTGCTGTCCCTGTCCTGGGGAGTGTTTGATGGGGGGACAGTGTAGAGGGAGCTTTACTCTGTATCTAACCCCGTGCTGTCCCTGTCCTGGGGAGTGTTTGATGGGGGGACAGTGTAGAGGGAGCTTTACTCTGTATCTAACCCCATGCTGTCCCTGTCCTGGGGAGTGTTTGATGGGGGACAGTGCAGAGGCAGCTTTACTCTGTATCTAACCCCGTGCTGTCCCTGTCCTGGGGAGTGTTTGATGGGGGACAGTGTAGAGGGAGCTTTACTCTCAGTTTGAAACAGCAATAACAGTCCCCTCGGACCCTTGTTTCAGGCAGCAGGCTTGGATACGGCCTTGCCGGCAGCAAGTTCGGTTGTGGGGTTCGGGCCTAACCAGGAGTTTCTGATCCACAGGCCGTGTTCCCGCCCGGATACGTGGAGCGCCGAGACGGCGGATGAAGGGCCAGCTCACTCCTTGGCCATCTTGATCACGGACACTATCTCCGGTAGGTTTACGCCGTCCGCACCCTCTCTGGGCCAGGGGGCGCTCGCTTGCGTCGCTCCCTCCTTCACCCCCGCGCCCCCCAATCGGCTGTGTCCAAGCCTCGCGAGTCCCCGTCTCCCTGGGCAACAGAAATCCTGGGAGGCTCCACCAGGAGCTTAGTAAAGGAACAGGCTCCCCTCCCCAGAGCTTCAGGGGTCTCTGTGTCTTAGTGCAGGGGCTCCCCCATCCAAAAGGCTGTGGGTCAGGGAGGAAATGGGGTGTGAACAAAACTGAGGGGGGTCACCTGAAGTGTAGCCAAGAATAGTCAAGGTTCAGGGACGAGGGCAGCAGCGATTTGGTCCAGTTTTGGGTTGATGGCTTTCGGGAGAGAGAGAGAGAGAGAGAGGACCTTTATTGGTAAGTGCATTGAGTATAGGTGTTGGGAAGTCATGTTGTGGCTGTACGGGATATCGGTGAGGCCGTTTTTGGAGTAATGCGTGCAATTCTGGTCTCCCTGCTTTAGGAAAAATGTTGTGAGACTTGAAAGGGTGCAGAAATGATTTACAAGGATGTTCCCAGGGTTGGAGAGTTTGAGCTACAGGGAGAGGCTGAACAGGCTGGGGCTGTTTTTCCCTGGAGTGTCGGAGACTGAGGGCTGGCCTTATAGAGGTTTATAAAATCATGGGGGACATGGATAGGGTGAATAGACACGTTTTTTTTTCTCCAGGATTGGGGAGTCCAGAACTAGAGGGGCATAAGTTTAGGGTGAGAGGGGAAAGATATAAAAGAGACCTAAGGGGCAATTTGTTCACACGGAGGGTGGTACGTGTGTGGAATGAGCTGCCAGAGGAAGTGGGGGAGGCTGGTACAATTTAAAAGGCATCTGGGTGGGTATATGAATAGGAAGGATTTAGAGGGATATGGGCCGGGTGCTGGCAGGTGGGACTGGATTGGGTTGGGATATCTGGTCGGGTTGGACCGAAGGGTCTGTTTCCGTGCTGGACATCTCTTTGACTGTATGAGAAGTCAGTGGTGTGTTGATATTAAACGTGAGAGGGGTTAATGTTTTGTTGTTTGAGTCAATCTTTAATCATAGTGACTGACAGCCGAGAAACAGGCTGCAGCATTGGGTTCCAGATGGAGCCATTGTACCTGAGTGTCTGTCTCTCTCTCTCTCACACACAGTTAGGTCTGCACTCAGTAGTGTGCAGTGCACACAGGAACAGTCCAAACCTTTAGAAACACAGGGAGCTGGAATCCAACATCAGCGTGGCCAATACTGCTTTAATTTAGCAAGTTTCCATTTTTTTGCACAAGTTTCTGTTCGACGGCTAATTTATGTTATTTCACACAGTGTCCCAATAGGGACTGTTTCATTTTTTTTTTAACTTTCTCTTTACAAGAGTAAAGGGAGCTTTACTCTGTATCTAACCCTGTGCTTTCCCTGTCCTGGACCTGTGTTTGATGCAGACAGTGTCGAGGGAGCTTTACTCTGTATCTAACCCTACACTGCCCCTTGTCCTCAGAGTGTTTGATGGAGATAATGTTGAGGGAGTTTTCCTCTCAGTTTGAAAGAGCAGAAACAGTCCTGCTACGCCTGTGCTGATAAATAAACACCAAATGACACTAATGCGGTTTCCCTGAACTTGGCCTATATGAGGGGAGGTAAGGTAGCTCAGTGGTTAGCACTGCTGCTTAACAGCGTCAGGGACCTGGGTTCGCTCCCACCCTCAGGCAACTGTCTGTGTGGAGTTTGCACATTCTCCCTGTGTCTGCGTGGGTTTCCTCTGGGTGCTCCGGTTTCCTCCCACAGTCCAAAGATGTGCAGGTTAGGGTGGATTGGCCATGCTAAATTGTCCCATAGTGTCCAGGGATGTGTAGGTTAGGGTGGATTGGCCGTGCTAAATTGTCCCATAATGCCCAGGGATGTGCAGGTTAGGGTGGATTGGCCGTGCTAAATTGTCCCATAGTGCCCAGGGATGTGCAGGTTAGGGTGGATTGGCCGTGCTAAATTGTCCCATAGTGCCCAGGGATGTGCAGGTTAGGGTGGATTGGCCATGGGAAATTGCCCTGTTGTGTTCAGGGATGTGCTGTTTAGGTGGTTAACCATGGGAAAGGCAGGGTTACAGGGATGGGGTGAGTCTGGGTGGGATGCTGTCTGGAGAATCGGTGTAGCCTTGATGGGCCGAATAGCCCGCTTCCGTCCTGCAGGGAGGCTCGGCCTTTGAAACCCTCATCCAGATGATTCTCACGTGAGGGCAGGAGTAGCTACCCCCTACTTTGAGCCCATCCCCTTCTGTTCTTTGGTAAAGCTGGCATTGATGTCCTCTCCCCTTGGTGAAACCGCAGGGGACCACGCCAGGAATGGGGACCTGCTGGCCACCGACGCCAGCTCTGCTGAAAACCTACCTCAGGCCAGAGACGACGGGAGCAGGGAGGCCAGTACTGACGATGTGGAGGAGCCCGGGCAATGGCGGCGGGGGCTGAAGAGCACGTGCCGGGCACTGGTGGGTAGCGCTGCCATGCTGGCCTCGGTGGCACTGGGCCGGGACCTGGAGAGGCTGCGTCTGCCGGAAGCTGAGAGGCCGGCCGGTGCCCGCAGCGCCCAGAGCTCGCCGCAAGTCACGCACCGCAAGAAGGCGCGCAAGGACAATGATGACGACCACAGCAGAGACCAGGCCGGGGACCTCATCTGCTTCCCCGGCCCCCCGCCGACCCCCGCTACCGGGAACCCTGCCGAGACACTCCCCCGTGTCACCCCGGGGGGTGCTGGAGAGCTGCTGCCGGGACCTCCCGTCACCCCCCGACGAGAGAGGAAACACGGGGACGTGGGACGGGCTACCGAGGGCTGCTGCGCCAAGAGCAAAGGTGAGGGAGTAGCTAAAGGCACCGGGTCCATTACCTACGCTCTTCAATGGGAGGGGTCTGCTCCCTGATGAGGGTGCGGCTTTACAGGAAGGAGAGCCAATCCGGTCGAAGCCCTAAGAGGGCGGACACTGTGAGGCCACCCCCCCAAACCCTGGGCTGGAGTGTCCGGAGCCAGCAGTGTGGGCTGGAGAGGGAGGGAAGTGAGTGGGAAACAGTCTCAGAATGAGGAGTCAGCCACTTTGGGAGTGGGTTGAGGAGGAAGTTGAGGCCTGGGAGTGGGCTGAGGCAGAATTGACCTTCTAGGAGAAAGTGAGGACTGCAGATGCTGGAGATCAGAGCTGAAAAATGTGTTGCTGGAAAAGCGCAGCAGGTCAGGCAGCATCCAAGGAGCAGGAGAATCGACGTTTCGGGCCTTGGAGGAATTGGTTCACCGGAGAGGCCTGGGAATGTTTGGAATTCTCTGCCCCAGAGAGAGGAGTGGGTGGCTTGGAGTCACTGAGTGCTTTCAAAACTGAGGTCTTCGGGCCTTGAGTGAGTCGGGCGGCAGGCTGGGAGGCTGAAGCCGAGGAGCAGGCCTCGCGGTGTCAGGGGCGGGGAGGAGAGGTACTGGGACAGGCCTCCGGTTCCCTGATTCCTAACATCTCTCGTTCTCTCTCTCTCTCTCGGTTCCTTTTCAGGAAATGCATTCACCTGCGCCCCTGTGGTGAACCAGGAAAGTGT
Organism: Chiloscyllium punctatum; assembly: GCF_047496795.1. NCBI lineage: Eukaryota > Metazoa > Chordata > Chondrichthyes > Orectolobiformes > Hemiscylliidae > Chiloscyllium > Chiloscyllium punctatum. Next base: position 72,905,187 of record NC_092769.1, read on the forward strand.
CGGCTTTCCCTCAGATCATCCCCATCGGAAGCCTTGGCCGCGGGCCGAACACGCCAAGACCAGCGCCTTGCCCCGGCCTAGACCATCCCGGGCCCGGGCCAGGATCGACCCCTGGAGCTTTGTGTCGGCCGGTTCATGCGAGCCAGACCGGACGGCGAGCGGCCTCCCTCCTGAGCCTGAGGCAGCGGCAGCGATGGCGATCCCTGACCCGTTCCAGCCACCCCTGGCAACCCCCCGCCTGACCAACCCGTTCGCCCACCCGGCCCCGGCCCCGTCTCCGCGGCTCTGTCCCCCGGGGCCTTACAACCCCTTTGCCGTCGCCGTGGCAACCCCCAGCCTCTGCCCGTTCCCGTCGCCTGCCTCTGACCCCTTCAGCGCCGCAGCGGAGAGAGCTGGTTTCTCGAGCTGCCCGCTCTCCGCACTGAGCCCCTGGGCCTCCTCGGGCAGGCCCCAGGCCTCCGCTCCAGCCCAGGCCGAGAGCCTGATCGACTTGGACACAGAGATATGGAGCAAAGTGGCCACCCCACTGAGCTAGGCCTGGCGATGGGGGTGTGTGTGGTGGGGGAGAGGGGTGTCAAAGCAGGAACCAGGGTGGAGAGGGGTTGGTAGGGGGGGGGGGGGGTAACTTGGCAACTGAATCTGTTCTCTTGAAGGACTGACCCACAGGGGGTCTTCCAGTTCAGCCTCTGCCTCCCTCCACTGGGCCGAGCAGCCATTTTGTGTGAGAGAACAAGGCAAAACAAAATAAACCTCATGATTACTTTACAATCATGTGCTAGGCCCCACTCCCTCCACACCTACCATTTAATGTCCCAGAGTATTGGGTTTCTGTCCCCCGGAATCCTGGGCTAACCTCCGCCCATCCCTCTCTCATCGGCCGGTCAGAGGTTCTGTGTTTTCTTTTGGAGAGGGGGGAGAGAAAAGGGGTGACAGCGGTGGAGGGTTGATCTGACAGGACAGGGTGGGATTCTGCTGAAGATACCGCTCATGAGGGGTCCTTCCTCAGGGTGTCTCCGTGACATTTTCTGAAGTGTGATACCTGTTGGCCGGGCATGTTGGTCAGACGCCTCGGTTACCGCCAGGTCCCAGTGCCACTCTCAATTAATGCCAGGTCCCAGTGCCACTCTCGATAACCACCAGGCCCCAGTGCAACTCTTGGTAACCACCAGGCCCCAGTGCCATTCTTGGTAACCACCAGGTCCCAGGGCCACTCTTGGTAACCACCAGGTCCCAGTGCCACTCTCAGTTACCACCAGGCCCCGGTGTCACTCTTGGTAACCACCAGGCCCCAGTGCCAATCTCGGTAACCACCAGGTCCCAGTGCCACTCAGTTACCACCAGGCCCTGGTGCCACTCTCAGTTACCACCAGGCCCCAGTGCCACTCTTGGTAACCACCAGGCCCTGGTGCAACTCTTGGTAACCACCAGGCCCCAGTGCCACTCACGGTAACCACCGGACCCTGGTCCCACTCTTGGTTACCGCAAGGTCCCAGTAGTCACACTCGGTAACCACTAGGCCCTGGTCCCACTCTCGGTTATGGCAGGGCCCCAGTGGTCACACTCAGTAACCACCGTACCCCGGTGACATTCTCGGTCACCGCTGGGCCCCGGTGCCACTCTCGGTAAACCATCAGGCTCTGGTGCCACACTTGGTAACCACCGTGTCCCAGTGCCACTGTCGGTGACCGACACGGTCATGGTTGAACCTGATTGGTGCATGTGAGCTCTCGGAGCCGGTCCTGCCTGAGCATTTTCATTATTTTTTTTAGAGAAAAGTAAGTTTATTAAAGAGGATTTAAAATTTATTATTAAATAAAATCTTTCAATATCTCATCACATGTCTGTCATCTTGGATCGCAAGCTCGTCTCACTGGGGGAGGGGTTACGAGTAAGGTATTGACAGCTCATCTCAGACCCCACTCTCTCTCTGCACACTGACTGGTGGCTCTCAGTTCCCCCCCCCTCTCTCCCTCAGGGAGATATCTGTACACTGACTGGTGTCTCTCAGTCCTCTCTGTCCCTCAGGGAGATATCTGTACACTGACTGGTGGCTCTGAGTCCCCCCTCTCTCTCCCTCAGGGAGATATCTGTACACTGACTGGTGTCTCTCAGTCCCCTCTCTCTCCCTCAGGGAGATATCTGTACACTGCCTGGTGTCTCTCATTCCCCTCTCTCTCTCACTCAGGGAGATATCTGCACACTGACTGGTGTCTCTCAGTCCCCCCTCTCTCTCCCTCAGGGAGATATCTGTACACTGACTGGTGTCTCTCAGTCCCCCCCCCTCTCTCCCTCAGGGAGATATCTGTACACTGACTGGTGTCTCTCAGTCCCCTCTCTCCCTCAGGGAGATATCTGTACACTGACTGGTGTCTCGCAGTCCCCTCTCTCTCTCTCAGGGAGATATCTGTACACTGACTGGTGTCTCTCAGTCCCCTCTCTCCCTCAGGGAGATATCTGTACACTGACTGGTGTCTCTCAGTCCCCCCTCTCCTTCAGGGAGATATCTGTACACTGACTGGTGTCTCTCAGTCCCCTCTCTCAGGGAGATATCTGTACACTGACTGGTGTCTCGCAGTCCCCCCTCTCCCTCAGGGAGATATCTGTACACTGACTGGTGTCTCTCAGTCCCCTCTCTCCCTCAGGGAGATATCTGTACACTGACTGGTGTCTCTCAGTCCCCCTCTCTCTCAGGGAGATATCTGTACACTGACTGGTGTCTCGCAGTCCCCCCTCTCTCTCCCTCAGGGAGATATCTGTACACTGACTGGTGTCTCTCAGTCCCCCCTCTCTCAGGGAGATATCTGTACACTGACTGGTGTCTCTCAGTCCCCTCTCTCCCTCAGGGAGATATCTGTACACTGACTGGTGTCTCTCAGTCCCCTCTCTCAGGGAGGTATTGTACACTGACTAGTGTCTCTCAGTCCCCTCTCTCAGGGAGATATTGTACACTGACCGGTGTCTCTCAGTCCCCTCTCTCAGGGAGATATTGTACACTGACTAGTGTCTCTCAGTCCCCTCTCTCAGGGAGATATCTGCACACTGACTGGTGTCTCTCAGTCCCCTCTCTCTCTCCCTCAGGGAGATATCTGTACACTGACTGGTGTCTCTCAGTCCCCTCTCTCAGGGAGATATTGTACACTGACTAGTGTCTCTCAGTACTCTCTCACACACACACACACACCACACACACATGGCTATCTGTACACTGGTTTCTGAGTTGTCGTTTTCTCTCTCTCAGGTAGGTGTTTGTTGACTCTCAGTCCCTCACTTTCTGGTATCCAATATTTACTCATGTACACGGCCTGGTTTGGTGTGTGTCCTGTGCTTTGACATGCATGGTCTAAGTACAGAGCTGTGTGCCTGTGCATGGTGCATTGTGGGAGTCTGGTTTGACTGAGTGCTGATGCCCCCTTTGAGGTGTACACACTGATTGCATTCCCAATCTGGAAATGGTAGACGATGTCAGGAAGTGAGATAACAGAGAGACCAGTGGAGTTATCACTGTGTGAGACTTAGCCCCTGAAAAGGAAAGTATATCATAGACAGTGGCTGAAACCTCATGTTACTGCACTGGTAATCCAGAGGTCCAGGTTGTTGCTGTTTTTTCAGACTGTGTGGAAACAGGCCCTTCGACCCAACAAGTCCACACCGACCCTCTGTAGACTAACCCACCCAGATCCATTCCCCTACCTTATTACCACCCCTGACTAATGCAGCTAACCTACACATCCCTGGACACTGTGGGACAATTTAGCACGGCCAATCCACCCTAACCTGCACATCCCTGGGCACTATGGGACAATTTAGCACGGCCAATCCACCCTAACCCACACATCCCTGGGCACTATGGGACAATGTAGCACGGCCAACCCACCCTAACCTGCACATCCCTGGGCACTATGGGACAATTTAGCACGGCCAATCCACCCTAACCTCCACATTCCTGGGCACTATGGGACAATTTAGCACGGCCAATCCACCCTAACCTACACATCCCTGGGCACTATGGGACAATTTAACACAGCCAATCCACCCTAACCTGCACATCCCTGGGCACTATGGGACAATTTAGCATGGCCAATCCACCCTAACCTACACATCCCTGGGCACTATGGGACAATTTAGCACGGCCAATCCACCCTAACCTACAAATCCCTGGGCACTATGGGACAATCTAGCACGGCCAATCCACCCTAACCTGCACATCCCTGGACACTATGGGGCAATTTAGCACGGCCAATCTACCCTCACCTGCACATCCCTGGGAACTATGGGACAATTTAGCACGGTCAATCCACCCTAACCTGCACATCCCTGGACACTATGGGACAATTTAGCACGGCCAATCCACCCTAACCTACAAATCCCTGGGCACTATGGGACAATCTAGCACGGCCAATCCACCCTAACCTGCACATCCCTGGACACTATGGGGCAATTTAGCACGGTCAATCCACCCTAACCTGCACATCCCTGGATACTATGGGACAATTTAGCACGGCCAATCCACCCTGACCCGCACACCTTTGGACTGTGGGAGGAAACCGGAGCACCCAGAGGAAACCCCACACAGACACGGGGGGAGAATGTGCAAACTCCACACAGACAGTCGCCCGAGGCTGGGCTTGAACCCGGGTCTCTGGCGCTGTGAGGCAGCAGTGCTAAACACTGAGCCACCGTGCCACCCTTTTAAATGCCCTAATTGCCCAGCTGTGGGTCAAGAGCCACATCAGGCAGTTTCCCTATCTAGATGAACCAGATGGTCATTTCCAACAATGAGGTGGGGAAAATGTCTGTGATAACTCGGCCATTGGGTATGTCTTGGGCTCAGATCAGTAGATTCACATGGTGTTGAGCTCAAAGATTGGCCTCAACTTCATTGAATGCTAAGTAGTTTAGGGCAAATTGGGGTGGGGCTGCTGAACGGCCTTCTCTTTCCTACACCGGTATCGTGTGGTCCAGACATGAAGAAAACCAGAAGAAAAAGATAACAGGACAAACAGGCTGAATGGTCTCCTCCAAATCCAGGATTAAAATTAGGAGCAAGGGAGGAACCGAGAAACTCTATTAATTGATTTTGTATTTTAATCTCTCTGGGCGCTTGTCGGATGCATGAGTTCAGCTGACTCTGGGAAAATGAGCAACTTTTAGACTTGGGATGTCAGCAGATGTTGCTTCCAGAGCCGGAGAACTGAAGCCTGGGGCTGGAGTTGGGGAGAGAGAGAGAGAGAGAGACCCCAGGGCTGGGGGAAGAGAGAGAGAGAGCGAGAGAGACCCCAGGGCTGGGGTGGGGGTGGGGAGGGGAGGGGTAGAGAGAGAGAGACCAAGGGTTGGGGGAAGAGAGAGAGAGAGAGAAAGAGATAGAGACATCTAGGCCAGGGTTGGGTTCGGGTGGTGTGTCCAGGGCTGGGGAAAGAGAAAGAGAGAAATCCCGGGGCTGGGGGTAAAGAGAGAGAGAGAGAGGGAGAGAGAGATAGAGAGAGAGAGAGAGCCTAGGGCTAGGTGGAGAGAGACCTCAGAGTTGGGGGTAGAGAGAGAGAGACCCCAGGGCAGGGGACAATGGATGTTTTTGACCTCATCCCTTTGTGACATCCCTGAGGGACACTGAGAGTTGGATTGAGACAGAGGGAGAGAACGAAACGTATTTTGGAAACAGCAAGAAATTTCCTTCCCCAAGTTGTGACAGAAGTTTTTGTTTTGTTTGTTCTTAACCTCTCCCAAGGGGAGATGGAGCTCATTCTGCAACCCAGCTCCTTGTGCCCAGCTCTCTCCAATGTCCTGAAGACCCAGGTGGAAAGCTGATGGCCCACTGGGAGCTGGTGTGCCCACTGGGAGCTGGTGTGCCCACTGGGAGCTGGTGTGCCCACTGAGCCATGGCAGAGCACCGTCCACGCTGTGACCTTAAGGCCTGCTACTTCCTGAAGCTAACTCTCTGCTTCCTGGTCTACGTGCTCTTCGGCATGGTGGTCTTCTCTGCTATTGAGCAGCCTTGGGAGGTGCAGATGAGGAAGGAGTTGGTCGAGATGAAGTCCACCTTCTTGCAGCAGCATGGCTGCATCCCGGAGCCAGAGTTGGACGCTCTTCTGCACAGGGTGATCACCGCCAGCAACTACGGTGTCTCGGCCTTGAGGAATGCTTCTGATGACCGCAACTGGGACTTGGCCTCATCACTCTTCTTCGTCAGTACTGTGCTCACCACCATTGGTAAAGAATAACCCTCTCTCTCTCTCAGTCATCTTACTGTTCGTCTCCTCCTCCTCTCCCATCCTTCACCTTCACACCCTCTATCCTGGCCTGCTGTACCTCTCATCTCTTCCCTCACCCCTCTTTCTCACTCCTCTCTGTCACTCCACCCAAAAGCACCTCTCTCCCACCCCACTATCTCTCCCTTAACTCTCTGATCCATCTGTCTCTCCCTCTCTCCCACCCCACTATCACTCCCTTCTCTCTCTCTCATCCGTCACTCCCTCTCTCCCACCCCACTATCTCTCCCTTATCTCTCTCATCTATCTGTCTCTCCCTCTCTCCCACCCCACTATCTCTCCCTTCTCTCTCTCTCATCCGTCACTCCCTCTCTCCCACCCCACTATCTCTCCCTTATCTCTCTCATTCATCTGTCTCTCCCTCACTCCACCCCACTATCTCTCCCTTATCTCTCTCATCCATCTGTCTCTCCCTGTCTCTCCACCCCACTATCACTCCCTTATCTCTCTCATCCATCTGTCTCTCCCTCTCTCCATCCCACTATCACTCCCTTCTCTCTCTGATCCATCTGTCTCTCCCTCTCTCCCACCCCACTATCTCTCCCTTCTCTCACTCTTCCATCCGTCTCTCCCTCTCTCCCACACCACTATCTCTCCCCCCACCCCATTCTCTCTCACTCCTCTCTCACTACTCTCTGTCCTCTGTCTCCCTCCCCTACACTCTCCCGACTGTCCCTCACTCCTGATATGTTTGCTGTTATTATTCATTACATTGAGTACAGGGAGTTGGGAGATCACGTTGCGGCTGTACAGGACATTGGTTAGGTCACTTTTGGAATACCGCATTCAATTCTGATCTCTCTGCTATAGGAAAGATTGAAACTCGAAAGGGTGCAGAAAAGATTTACAAGGATGTAGCCAAGGTTGGAGGGTATGAGCTACAGGGAGAGGCTGAATAGGCTGGGGCTGTTTTCCCTGGAGCGTCGGAGGCTGAGGGGTGACCTTATAGAGGTTTATAAAATCACGAGGGGCATGGACTGAATTGACTGTTCTTTTTTAAATTCTCTTGAGGGATTTGGCTGACTGGACCAGCATTTATTACCCATCCCTAGTTGCCTAGAGAAGGTGATGTTGAGCTGCTTTCTTGAACCACTGCAGTCCATGTACTGTAGGGATATCCACAATGCCATTAAGGAGGGAATTCCAGGATTTTGACCCAGTGAAGGAACGACCGATATATTTCCAAGTCTGTATGATGAGTGGCTCAGAGGGGGATTGATGGGGGGTGGCTTTCCTAAGTATCTGCTGCCCTTGTCCTTCCAGATGGAAGTGGTCGTGGATTTGGAATATCTCAAGACATATGGCAAATTTCTGCAGTCCATCTTGTGGATGGCACACACTGCTGCTACTGAGCGTCAGTGGCAGAGGGAATGGAGGCTTGTGGATGCGAGGGTTGCTTTGTCCCTGGGTGGTGTCGAGCTTCTTGAGTGTTGTTGGAGATGCCCCCACCCCCCCCCCCAATCCAGGGGCAAGTGCGGAAGATTCCATCACACTCTTGACTCCTACCTTGTTGATGGGAGGGACAGGCTTCGGGGAGTCAGGGGGTGAGAGTCATTCACTGCAAGATTCCTAGCTTCTGAGTCGCTCTTGTAGCCAGTGTCTGGTCAATGTTGAGTTTCTGATGATCCCGAAGAGTGGAGAGGCGGGGGGGGGATTCAGTAATGGGTAACGCCATTTGAATGTTAGGGGCCGGTGGCAAACTGGTCTCTTCCTGGAGATGGGCAGAGGCTGGTATAACTGTTTCTGTGCTGTACGTCATTTCTGCTCCTGGTTTCTGCTGAGGGCTGATTCCGGGGCAGATTTGCAGCGGTAGGTGAATTGGGAACATGTTCAGAGCGATGAGGATAGAACTGCAGAGTGGGGTTTATGGCCCAGCGTGTCTCTTGTCGGGGTCTCTGTGAAAGGGGTGGCGTTGGCAAATCCTTCCTAACCTATGATTTCTCTCACTTGTCTCCAGGTTACGGGCACAGTGTTCCCTTCACTAGTGGAGGCAAAGCCTTCTGTATGCTGTACTCGGTGTTGGGGATTCCCATCACCCTTCTCCTGCTCACCAGCGTGGTGCAGCACCTTATGTTCTACGTGCACTGGGTGCCCATCACGTACATCCACACCCACTGGCGCCTGGCCATGCCAGTGGTGGCCCGGATCCATGCCCTGGTAATCGGCAGCGTGGTGGCTGGTTGCTTCTTCCTGATCCCCGCGGCAGCGTTCACGGCTTTGGAGGAGGACTGGGATTACGTCTCGTCTCTCTACTTCTGCTTCGTCTCCCTCAGCACCATCGGCCTGGGGGATTATGTTCCGGGCAATTCCCGTTACCCCAGCCTTCGGAACCTCTACAAGGTCGGCATCGCATGTGAGTCATGGAGATTACGGACACAGCCCCTTCGGTCCAACCCGTCCATGCCAACCCGAAATCCTAACCTAATCTAGTCCCATTTGCCAGCCTTTGGCCCATATCCCTCCAAACCCTTCCTATTCACATATCCATCCAGATGCCTTTTAAATGTTGTCATTGTACCAGCCTCCACCACTTCCTCTGGCAGCTCATTCCATACATGCACCACCCTCTGCGTGAAAAAGTTGCCCCTTAGGTCTCTTTTATATCTTTCCCCTCTCACCTTAAACCCATGCCCTCTAGTTCTGGAACTCCCCGACCCCAGGGAAAAGACCTTGTCTATTTACCCTATCCATGCCCCCTCATGATTTTGTAAACCTCTATAAGGTCACCCCTCAGCCTCCGACGCTCCAGGGAAAACAGCCCCAGCCTGTTCAGCCTCTCCCTGTCGCTCAGACCCTCCAACCCTGGCAACATCCTTGTAAATCCTTTCAAATGTCACAATGTCCTTCCGTTAGGAAGGAGACCAGAATTGCACACAATGTTCCAATAATGGTCCAACCAATGCCCTGTATAGTGGCAACATGGCCTCCCAATTCCTGATGAAGGGCTTTTGCCCGAAACGCTGATTTTCCTGCTCCTCGGATGCTGCCTGACCTGCTGTGCTTTTCCAGCACCCCTCTGATCTAGACTCTGGTTTCCAGCACCTGCATGTCCTTGCTTTAACCTCCCAACTCCTGTACTCAGTGTAGTTGCTTGGCTTGGGTAGGGGGCTATCGGAGGGGGTGGTGGGTGCTCCCTGTCAGAAGCTTCACTGTGGCTCAGTCCTCAGAGCTTCACACCTCACCTTTGGAAAGGTGGGGGAGGGGAGTGGGGGGGGGTCCAAGCCTGTCCGATGTCTCCCCTTTCAGGTGAGAGGTCAAACTGAGGGTCCCGTCTGCCTGCCCTGGGGGTGGGGGTGCATAGAAGGATCCTGTGGGCAGCTCATTGCGTTGAAAAGCCATTTGCACTCACCCCGGTGTCAGTGATGGTCCCTCCACTAACCTCACTAACTACAGAACCGATTTGTGGTGGGGACCTTCTTGGGTGTAAGCTGGCTTCCCGCACCACCACCAACATGCCCAAGCAGACTCCTCAGCAGGCCGGGGGGGGACAGCGGGAACATCGCCAACCGGCCGACAATAAGGTGCTAAGGACGCAGGTTCGAATCCTGAAGGGGGAGGCTGTGAGCTCGCTAGAACGGGGTGTGGAAGTTCAATATCGAGGGGCTCAGTTTAGGTGAGATTGACATGAGGTGAGTGGCAGATTGTGGATAAATGGGAAAGTCAGTAGGTAAAACAGATTGGCCGAGCGTCATTTTAGTCGCTGGTAGATTGGCAAAGTGGACGTGTAAAGGGTCCCCAAGCAATCTGTGAAAGCAAGCAGCTAGGAAGGCCAAGAGGGGAGGAAATGGCCTCGTGGTATTATCACCGGACTGTTGACCCAGGTGATGTTTCCAGGTTTGAACCCCAACTCTGCTGGAAATGTGAAGTCAATAAAAATCTGGAGTCCGATGAATTCACTGTTGGAACAACCCATCTGCTTCACTAATGTCCTTCAGGAAAGGAAACCACCATCCTTAGCTGGGATGGCGTCAGTGTGAGTCCAGACCCACAGCAACATGGCTGACTCTTAACTACCTCCTGGGCGATTCGGAATGGTCAATAAATGCTGGGCCTGGCCAGTGATGCCCTCATCCCACATGAATTTTTTAAAAAGTACATCGGTCTTCCTTGCTGGAAGATTTGAGTAGAGGAGCAAGGAAGTATTTCTGTGGCTGTATCATAACCTCTGGAGTATTGTGTATAGCTTTGGCTGCCTTACCTCAGGAAGTCGTTACTGGCCATGGAGAGGGAAGCAGACTGGTTTGTCGCACGAGGGTCAATTGGTTCAACCGGGCCTGTATCCACTGAGGCTGAAGAAGGACGAGAAACATCTAAAGTTCCGCCGGTGCTGGACAGACGGAATGCAGGGATTGCACGTCCTCCGTGGGGAATTCTCGAACAAAGCGGTGACAAAACTCAGTTTGGGACTGAGATGAAGAAAAAGTCCTTCCCTCAGGGTGGCCACCCATGTGGAACTCTCTACCACAGAAGACTTGTGGAGGCCAAGTCGCTGAATATATTTTCGGGAAGAATTAGATCGGTTCCCAGAAGATAAGGGGGTCATGGAATTTAGGGAGAGGGCAGAGGTTTGGTGTACTGCTGGAGGATCGGCCATGATTATGTTGTATGAGGAAGCGGGCTTGACGGGCCGAATGGTCATTCCACGTCAGGACTACGTTTCTCAGATTGGCTTTAAAGCACTTTGAGGTGTCCTGGCTTTGCGAAAGGTGCTACATCAACCTTGTGGCTTTGTCATTACCCTCTCCTGTGAGCGGTCTTATCATCTTGTGTTCAGGAGTGACCCAAAGTTTAACTCCATTGAAGGTCTCGATGATAGTGTCCCGGGTATGGGTGCCACCAGTTCTGAAGGTGACCTGTGAAGACACTTGGTGAGATGGGGACCAGTTGAAATCATTAACTTAAGAGAGAGTAAACAGACAAGGCGAATAACTGGGCTCCTCAGTCAGTTGTACAGCTCGGGGTCAGTTAGCTCAGTTGGCTGGATGGTCGGCCTGCAATGCACAATGACAACAACAACATGGGGTTCAGTTCCTGTACTGACCGAAGGCACCTTCTCAACCTTACCCCTCACCTGAGTCACAGAGATGGACAGCACCAAAACAGACCCTTCGATCCAACTCGTCCATGCCGACCAGATATCCTAACCGAATCTAGTCTGATTTGGCTCATGTTCCTCTAAATTCTTCCTATTCATATACCCTTTTAAATGTTGTCATTGTACCAGCCTCCACCACTTCCTCTGGCAGCTCAATCCACACACACACCACCCTCTGAGTGAAAAAGTTGCCCCTTAGGTCCCTTTGGAATCTTTCCCCTCTCACCTTAAGAGGTGACCCTAAGGTTAACCTCACCTCCAGCTTTGTCTCTCTCTCTCTCTCTCTCAAATGAGAGAGTGGCACTATGGTGACTTGACCTAACATAATACACACTTTACTCCTCCTTTTCTCAGCTTACGTGATTGACAAAATCTCCCACCGCGAAGCTCACCCACGCGCTAAATCTCTGAAACAAACCCAGAAAATACCGGAGGAACTCAGCAGGTCTGGCAGCATCAGTGGAGAGAGGGAAACAGTTAATGTTTTGAGTCCGGTGTGATTGAAGACAATCTTGAGAGGCTAAACTTCTGATGCCGGGAGATTTCTGTTTATAAAACAGACTTGCTGTCAAAGTGGATGAATTCACACAATACTGCATCTGGCAGAATGTGCCTACTCACTCAACCTGTCCCCTTACAGACCATCTCCCTCACCTCGATAACTTCCTCTCCTACCTACCTTGAAGGTGTTAGTAAATTTAGCCGCCATACGCTCAGCCATTGCACCTGAGTCGTTGACAGAGATTGCAAGTAGTTGAGGAGCTAAACGTTGATCACCACAGATTATCCACTCCAAAAATCTCATTGTCTGCTTCCTGTTCACTAGCCAGTTCTTTTCCTGTGCTAACATGTTACCCCGCAACTCAATGTGCTTCAAAGGTGTGTACCAACTATGGTTTTTGGCAGCTTGGCCTTTTTGTTTTGGATCAGAGTGGTGCTGGAAAAGCACAGCAGTTCAGGCAGCATCTGAGGAGCAGTAAAATTGACGTTTCGGGCAAAAGCCCTTCATCGGGAATACCTCTATTCCTGATGAAGGGCTTTTGCCCGAAACGTCGATTTTCCTGCTCCTCAGATGCTGCCTGAACTGCTGTGCTTTTCCAGCACCACTCTAATCCAGACTCTGGTTTCCAGCATCTGCACTCATTGTTTTTACCCAAATGTTTTTACGGAAATCTAAGTACACCACATCTACCTGTTCCACGCTATTGACTGTGAATGTTACTTAAAATCATAGAATCCCTGCAGTGTGGAAACAGGCTGTTCAGCCCATCGAGTCTGCACCGACTCTCCAAAGAGCATCCTACCCTAACTCCATAACACCACATATACCATGACTAACCCACCCTAACCTGCACATCCCTGGGCACGATGGGACAATGTAGCACAGCCAATCCACCCTAACCTGCACATCCCAGGACACTATGGGACAATTTAGCACAGCCAATCCACCCTAACCAGCACATCCCTGGGCACTATGGGACAATTTAGCACGGCCGATCCACCCTAACCTGCACTTCCTGGGCACTATGGGACAATTTAGCCTGGCCAACCCACCCTAACCTGCACATCCCTGAGCACTATAGGACAATTTAGCATGGCCAACCCACCCTAACCTGCACATCCCTGGGCACTATGGGACAATTTAGCACGGCCAATCCACCCTAACCTGTACATCCCTGGGCACAATGGGGCAATTTAGCACGGCCAATCCACCCTAACCTGCACATCCGTGGGCGCTATGGGACAATTTATCACGGCCAATCCACCCTAACCTGCATATCCCTGGACACTATAGGACAATTTAGCACGGCCAATCCACCCTAACCTGTACATCCCTGGGCACTATGGGGCAATTTAGCACGGCCAATCCACCCTAAACTGCACATCCGTGGCCACTATGGGGCAATTTAGCATGGCCAATCCACCCTAACCTGCAAATCCCCGGGCACTATGGGACAATTTAGCATGGTGAATCCATCCTAACCTGCACATCCGTGGACATTATGGGACAATTTAGCACGGCCAATCCACCCTAACTTGCACATCCGTGGGCATTAAGGGACAATTTGGCACCGCTAATCCACCCTAACCTGCACATCCCTGGGCACTATGGAACAATTTAGCCTGGCCAACCCACCCTAACCTGCACATCCCTGGGCACTATGGGACAATTTAGCACGTCCAATCCACCCTAACCTGCACATCCCTGGACACTATGGGACAATTTGGCACCGCCAATCCACCCTAACCTGCACATCCCTGGGCACTATCGGACAATTTAGCCTGGCCAACCCACCCTAACCTGCACATCCCTGGGCACTATGGGACAATTTAGCACGGCCAATCCACCCAAGCCTGCACATCCCTGGGCACTATGGGACAATTTAGCACGGCCAATCCACCCTCACCTGCACATCCCTGGACACTGTGAGACAATTTAGCACAGCCAATCCACCCTAACCTGCACATCCCTGGGCACTATGAGACAATTTAGCATGGCCAGTCCACCCTAACCTGCACATCTGTGGGCACTATGGGACAATTTAGCATGGCCAATCCACCCTAATCTGCACATCCCTGGGCACTATGGGACAATTTAGCATGGCCATTCCAACCTAACCTGCACATCCCTGGACACTATGGGACAATTTAGCACGGTCAACCCACCCTAACCTGCACATCCCTGGGCACTATGGGACAATTTAGCACGGCCAATCCACCCTAACCTGCACATCCCTGGACAGTATGGGACAATTTAGCACGGTCAATCCACCCTAACCTGCACATCCCTGGGCACTATGGGACAATTTAGCACGGCCAATCCACCCTAACCTGCACGTCCCTGGACACTATGGGACAATTTAGCACGGCCAATCCACCCTAACCTGCACATCCCTGGACACTATGGGACAATTTAGCACGGCCAATCCACCCTAACCTGCACATCCCTGGGCACGATGGAACAATTTAGCACGGCCAATCCACCCTAACCTGCACATCCCTGGGCACTATGGGACAATTTAGCACGGCCAATCCACCCTAACCTGCACATCCCTGGGCACTATGGGACAATTTAGCACGGCCAATCCACCCTAACCTGCACATCCCTGGGCACTATGGGACAATTTAGCACGGTCAATCCACCCTAACCTGCACATCCCTGCGCACTATGGGACAATTTAGCACGGCCAATCCACCCTAACCTGCACATCTCTGGGCACTATGGGGTAATTTAGCACGGCCAATCCACCCTAACCTGCACATCCCTGGGCACTATGGGGCAATTTAGCACGGCCAATCCACCCTAACCTGCACATCCCTGGGCACTATGGGACAATTTAGCACGGCCAATCCACCCTCACCTGCACATCCTGGGCACTATGGGACAATTTAGCACGGCCAATCCACCCTAACCTGCACATCCCTGGGCACTATGGGACAATTTAGCACGGCCAATCCACCCTAACCTGCACATCGAGACAGTTGGGAGAGTGGTCCAGGAAATGGCTGATGTAATTCAAATTGTGCAAATGCGAGGTCTTGCACTTTGCGAAAAAGAATACAAGCCTGGACTACTTTCTGAATGGTGAGAAAATTCATAAAGCCAAAGTACAAAGGGATCTGGGAGTGTTAGTCGAGGATTCTCTAAAGGTAAACATGCAGGTTGAGTTTGTGATTAAGAAAGCGAATGCAATGTTGTAATTTATCTCAAGAGGGTTGGAATATAAATGCACCATTGTGCTACTGTGACTTTATAAAGCTCTGGTTAGGCCCCATTTGGAGTACTGTGTCCAGTTTTGGTCCCCACACCTCAGGAAGGACATACTGGCACTGGAGCGTGTCCAGCGGACATTCACACGGATGATCCTCGGGATGGTAGGTCTAACATATGAGGAACGGCTGAGGATCCTGGGATTGTATTCATTGGAGTTTAGAAGTTAAGGGGAGATCTAATAGAAACTTACAAGATAATACATGGCTTGGAAAGGGTGGACACTAGGAAATTGTTTCCGTTAGGTGAGGAGACTAGAACCGTGGACACAGCCTTAGAATTAGAGGGTGTCAATTCAGAACAGAAATGCGGAGACATTTCTTCAGCCAGAGAGTGGTGGGCCTGTGGAATTCATTGCCGCGGAGTGCAGTGGAGGCCGGGACGCTAAATGTCTTCAAGGCAGAGATTGATAATTTCTTGATGTCACAAGGAATTAAGGGCTACGGGGAGAATGCGGGTAAGTGGAGTTGAAATGCCCATCAGCCATGATTGAATGGCGGAGTGGACTCGATGGGCCGAATGGCCTTACTTCCACTCCTATGTCTGATAGTCTTATGGTCTTATCCCTGGACACTATGGGACAATTTAGCACGGCCAATCCACCCTAACCTGCACATCCCTGGGCACTATGGGGCAATTTAGCAAGTCGAATCCACCCTAACCTGCACATCCCTGGGCACTTTGGGACAATTTAGCACGGCCAATCCACCCTAACCTGCACATCCCTGGGCACTATGGGGCAATTTAGCAAGTCGAATCCACCCTAACCTGCACATCCCTGGGCACTTTGGGACAATTTAGTACGGCCAATCCACCCTAACCTGCACATCCCTGGGCACTATGGGACAATTTAGTACGGCCAATCCACCCTAACCTGCACATCCCTGGGCACTATGGGGCAATTTAGCACGTCCAATCCACCCTAACCTGCACATCCCTGGGCACTTTGGGACAATTTAGTACGGCCAATCCACCCTAACCTGCACATCTCTGGGCACTTTGGGACAATTTAGCACGGCCAATCCACCCTAACCTGCATATCCCTGGGCACTATGGGACAATTTAGCACGGCCAATCCACCCTCACCTGCACCTCCCTGGGCACTATGGGACAATTTACCACGGCCAATCTACCCTAACCTGCACATCCCTGGGCACTATGGGACAATTTAGCACAGCCAACCCACCCTAACCTGCACATCTTTGGACTGTGGGAGGAAGCCGGAGCACCCGGAGGAAACCCACGGAGACACGGGGATACTGTGTAAACTCCACACAGAGTTTTCTGAGGCTGGAATCAAATCCAGGTCCCCTGGTGCCGTGAGGCAGCAGCGCTGACCACTGACTCCACTATGCTTTTCCTGTACTTTAACCCTGCGTCTAATGTCCCTGCTGTAACCTCCTTGATAACAAACTTCCCTGCAAGATTCCTGCTCAGTCTCTCCCACCTCACTCAAATAAAGGTGTTACGTTTATTATTTTCCGACCCTCTGGGATATTCCTCAGGGATTTTACTCCTCTGTCCACAGCCCCAAAGGGGACAATGACACATGAAAATGTCTTCACTGTTCCCCAGGCCAAGAGCGCGGTGGGTTTGAGTGACCAATTATTTGCAGAAACAAGTTGACAAATTGCTAGCCGTTGGCACTAAATGACGTCTCGGTTTAGTTTTACATTTTTCACAAATGTACGTTGAAAAAGGCCCGCCCTCAGACAGAAGTCCTTTTGTTTTTGAATCTTTTCACGGGTAAGCTTATTAACCTCCTCCAAATAGGATTTGTCAGAAGGAGCTTAAAATGAGATCTTCTTTCCCCTTGGGTGAGGGGTTGGGAAGGTGGTGTTCATCGGCCAGGGGAGTTCAATCAAAAGGGAAAGAGCAAGGACTGGTGTGAAGTGAAGGGAGATCCGTTTTGGGGCAGGGTGTGTTTCTGTCTTGAGGTGGATGCAGCAACTTTATCAGGGCACAGCAAGATCCCAGGACGCACATTCCCTTGGCATTGACTGAGGGAGGATTTTTGTCTCAGACCTTGGAAGAACGCCCGATTTTAATTCCAACAGACTTTTAAGCTGTACCTAACCTCGTGCTGTTCCTGTCCTGGGGAGTGTTTGATGGGGGACAGTGTAGAGGGAGCTTTACTCTGTATCTAACCCCGTGCTGTCCCTGTCCTGGAGAGTGTTTGATGGGGGGACAGTGTAGAGGGAGCTTTCCTCTGTGTCTAACCCCATGCTGTCCCTGTCCTGGAGAGTGTTTGATGGGGGACAGTGTAGAGGGAGCTGTACTCTGCATCTAACCCCGTGCTGTCCCTGTCCTGGGAGTGTTTGATGGGGGACAATGTAGAGGGAGCTTTACTCTGTGTCTAACCCCATGCTGTCCCTGTCCTGGGAGTGTTTGATGGGGGACAGTGTAGAGAGAGTTTTACTCTGTATCTAACCCCGTGCTGTCCCTGTCCTGGGGAGTGTTTGATGGGGGGACAGTGTAGAGGGAGCTTTCCTCTGTATCTAACCCCGTGCTGTCCCTGTCCTGTTTGGACGGTAGCGGGCAGGGTTAACCAGAGTGACTTTGCCTCCCTGAAAGTGTACCTTTGCCCACGTGCAGGCTACCTGGTGATCGGACTGGTCGCTCTGCTGGTGGTTCTCGAGAGCTTCTACGAACTCCAGGAGCTGCAGCGTTTTATCAAAGTCATCATGGGTCACCCGGACAAGGAGGGACAACTGCGCATCACCGAGCGTGAGGTAGCCATCACCAGCTCAAACCTAGACACCACGGGCTGTGAGGAAAACGCCAACGAGGGTGGCAAAGTGGACAGGAGCGCCAACGTGGCATCTGAACCCTCCCCGGAGCAATGACCCCACCGACCCAGAGCACTGCACACCATTCAATTGGCTGGACATCATCACCCTCAGAGGCATAGTGACGTCAACAAGGGCTGCCTGTGAGGATGGATCCAGGCCTTTTCCCATGGTGCTCCACCAGGACAGAGAGCATCTGTTCAACCCCCTCGAGTCCCTTCACACTTCTGTGTGGGCACCTCGTCTGGCAAGTGTGAGTGCCCCATTTTGCAAACACAACGCTGGTCTCGTTCTTATTTAAAATTCAACATTGTATGAAACTATAAATATATAAATAATAAAGATTACCGTGAGTTGCTTGGATGCTGCTTCCTGGTCTTGGCTGACATGGATAGGACACTGCCTTTTGGATCCAGCCCTCCAACGTTCACTGCCATTCTCCTGGTGTTAATCCAGCTCCCTCTACACTGTCACTCAGTAACCCCTCTACTCCCAGAGCCCTGTATTACTGACTGTAACTCTACTAATGTTAATCCAGCTCCCTCTACACTGTCACTCAGTAACCCCTCTACTCCCAGAGCCCTGTATTACTGACTGTAACTCTACTAATGTTAATCCAGCTCCCTCTACACTGTCACTCAGTAACCCCTCTACTCCCAGAGCCCTGTATTACTGACTGTAACTCTACTAATGTTAATCCAGCTCCCTCTACACTGTCACTCAGTAACCCCTCTACTCCCAGAGCCCTGTATTACTGACTGTAACTCTACTAATGTTAATCCAACTCGCTCTACACTCTCACTCAGTAACCCCTCTACTCCCAGAGCCCTGTATTACTGACTGTATCCCTGCTGATGTTAATCCAGCTCCCTCACCCTGTCACTCAGTAACCCCTCTACTCCCAGAGCCCTATATTACTGACTGTATCCCTGCTGATGTTAATCCAGCTCCCTCACCCTGTCACTCAGTAACCCCTCTACTCCCAGAGCCCTATATTACTGACTGTATCCCTGCTGCTGTTAATCCAGCTCCCCTGACACTGTCACTCAGTAAAACCTCTCATCCACCAGTTCCGACCTCAGATAGGGGCAGCAGCATTTAGATACAAAGTCAAACTTCCTCTGCACTATTTCAATTAAATCCTTGAGGACAGAGAAAACATGGGGTTAGCTACAGAGTAAACCTTACCGACACGATCGTCATCAAACACTCCCAGACAAGAATAAGACAGGATTTGGAGAGGCCGGTGTTGGACTGGGGTGGGACAAAGTTAAAAATCACACAACACCAGGTTATAGTCCAACAGGTTTAGTTGGAAGCACTAGCTTTCGGTGCGCTGCTCTTTCATCAGGTGGTTGTCTGGTGTTGTGTGATTTTTAATGAGAAGATGACAGGTTTTTGATACAATACCTGTCCGTCTGACTAAACTGTGGGATTACTGCCCGACAGTTAGCCCAAATCTACCATCAGCTCCCTGCTGACCTATCAGGTAACTGTACCTTCCCATGCCAGAAGTTACACCCCAGTTACTGGAACCTCAGTCTGTCCCCCATTGGGGTGCAGCTTATACAAAGCCCCCTGGATGATTACAGACACAGACCCTGGACCTGGAAGTGATTACTACAAAACCAGCTAAGCTCACTGATAACTGAATCAGACCCGCTTTGGAGTCTTTAGGGCACAGGAGGAGTCCAGCAGTGACGTTGCCCAGCTCCCTGTGGAGTGAACTGTTCAGAGACCCCAGACCTGCCCTCTACCTGAAGCCCTGAAAATTCGGCACCGACCCTCTGAACATCATCCCACCCCATCCCCACTAACCTTACAATTCCTGTGGCTAATCCACCCTAACCTGCACATCCCTGGGCACTATGGGACAGTTTAGCACGGTCAATCCACCCTAACCTGCACATCCCTGGGCACTGTGGGACAATTTAGCATGGTCAATCCACCCCTACCTGGGCATCTTTGAACTGTGGGAGGAAACCGGAGCACCCGTAGAAACCCCACACAGAGACGGGGAGAATGTGCACACTTCCCGCAGATCGTCTGCGAGGGCTGGAATCGAACCCGGGTCCCTGGCGCTGTGAGGCAGCAGTGCTAACCACTGAGCCACTGTGCTGTGCTATGATTTAACAGTAAGATAGACATAGAACAATTGATGGATCCATATATGCCATTCATAAAGCAAGCTGTGCCAATTCGTGGGACAGGAGTGCTGACTGGTTATCGTCTGCCCCTTAAGGACCTGATTCTCCGCTGAGGAATCAATGTTCGGAACTTGTAGCCCTTTTAAGGCTCCCCAGAGCTGCAGGATCGGATCAGCGCTTTTATTTATTTTCTTGGACACTCTGACGCACTGATTTATTCAGGAATCACGAGGCGTCGGGGCGGAGAGGTGAACCGGACCTGAGGGAGCAAAGCTCCTACAAACAGCTCAAGATGAAGAAACACACAGCCAAAATCTCCCCACTCACTGCCTGTAACAGTCCCGTGCTCTCGCTCACCTGGGTGGAAGGTAAGGGACCCGCGGATCAGGGCTCAACCGAGAGAGGAACACTTACTGCCATAGAACAGTTAGAAAATGCTACAGTAGATGAGAAGGGCACTGTCGGAGGGTCAGTGTTGAGGGAGTGGGCACTGTCGGAGGGTCAGTGTTGAGGGAGTGGGCACTGTTGGAGGGTCAGTGCTGAGGGAGTGGGCACTGTCGGAGGGTCAGTGTTGAGGGAGTAGACACTGTCGGAGGGTCAGTGCTGAGGGAGTGGGCACTGTCGGAGGGTCAGTGCTGAGGGAGTGGGCACTGTCGGAGGGTCAGTGCTGAGGGAGTGGGCACTGTCGGAGGGTCAGTGTTGAGGGAGTGGGCACTGTCGGAGGGTCAGTGCTGAGGGAGGGGGCACTGTCGGAGGGTCAGTGCTGAGGGAGGGGGCACTGTCGGAGGGTCAGTGTTGAGGGAGTGGGCACTGTCGGAGGGTCAGTGCTGAGGGAGCGCGGATACTGTAAGTGGGTCAGTGCTGAGGGAGCGCGGATACTGTCAGAGGGTCAGTGCTGAGGGAGCACAGATACTGTCAGAGGGTCAGTGCTGAGGGAGCGCGGATACTGTCAGTGGGTCAGTGCTGAGGGAGCGCAGATACTGTCAGTGGGTCAGTGCTGAGGGAGCGCAGATACTGTCAGAGGGTCAGTGCTGAGGGAGCGCGGATACTATCAGTGGGTCAGTGCTGAGGGAGCACAGATACTGTCAGAGGGTCAGTGCTGAGGGAGCGCGGATACTGTCAGTGGGTCAGTGCTGAGGGAGCGCAGATACTGTCAGTGGGTCAGTGCTGAGGGAGCGCAGATACTGTCAGAGGGTCAGTGCTGAGGGAGCGCGGATACTATCAGTGGGTCAGTGCCGAGGGAGCACAGATACTGTCAGTGGGTCAGTGCTGAGGGAGCGCGGATACTGTCAGTGGGTCAGTGCTGAGGGAGCGCAGATACTATCAGTGGGTCAGTGCTGAGGGAGCGCGGATAATGTCAGAGGGTCAGTGATAAGGGAGCGCGGATACTGTCAGAGGGTCAGTGCTGAGGGAGCGCGGATACTATCAGTGGGTCAGTGCTGAGGGAGCGCGGATACTGTCAGTGGGTCAGTGCTGAGGGAGCGCGGATACTGTCAGAGGGTCAGTGCTGAGGGAGCGCGGATACTGTCAGAGGGTGAGTGCTGAGGGAGCGCGGATACTATCAGTGGGTCAGTGCTGAGGGAGCGCGGATACTGTCAGTGGGTCAGTGCTGAGGGAGCGCAGATACTGTCAGTGTGTCAGTGCTGAGGCAGCACGGATACTGTCAGTCGGTAGTGCTGAGGGAGCGCGGATAATGTCAGAGGGTCAGTGATAAGGGAGCGCGGATACTGTCAGAGGGTCAGTGCTGAGGGAGCGCAGATACTATCAGTGGGTCAGTGCTGAGGGAGCGCGGATACTATCAGTGGGTCAGTGCTGAGGGAGTGTGGATACTATCAGTGGGTCAGTGCTGAGGGAGTGTGGATACTGTCAGTGGGTCAGTGCTGAGGGAGCACAGATACTGTCAGAGGGTCAATGCTGAGGGAGCGCGCATACTGTCAGTGGGTCAGTGCTGAGGGAGCGCAGATACTGTCAGTGGGTCAGTGCTGAGGGAGCGCAGATACTGTCAGAGGGTCAGTGATAAGGGAGCAATGATACTGTCAGTGGGTCAGTGCTGAGGGAGCGCGGATACTGTCAGTGGGTCAGTGCTTTGGGAGCAATGATACTGTCAGTGGGTCAGTGCTGAGGGAGCAATGATACTGTCAGTGGGTCAGTGCTGAGGCAGCGCGGATACTCTCAGTGGGTCAGTGATAAGGGAGCGCGGATACTGTCAGAGGGTCAGTGCTGAGGGAGCGCCGATACTGTCAGAGGGTCAATGCTGAGGGAGCGCGCATACTGTCAGTGGGTCAGTGCTGAGGGAGCGCGGATACTGTCAGTGGGTCAGTGCTGAGGGAGCGCAGATACTGTCAGTGGGTCAGTGCTGAGGGAGCGCCGATACTGCCAGTGGGTCAGTGCTGAGGGAGCGCGGATACTGTCAGAGGGTCAGTGCTGAGGGAGCGCGGAAACTGCTAGTGGGTCAGTGCTGAGGGAGCGCGGATACTGTCAGAGGGTCAGTGCTGAGGGAGCGCAGATACTGTCAGTGGGTCAGTGCTGAGGGAGCGCGGATACTGTCAGTGGGTCAGTGCTGAGGGAGCGTGGATACTGCCAGTGGATCAGTGCTGAGGGAGTGCGGATACTGTCAGAGGGTCAGTGCTGAGGGAGCGCGGATACTGTCAGAGGGTCAGTGCCGAGGGAGTGCAGATACTGTCAGTGGGTCAGTGCTGAGGGAGCGCGGATACTGTCAGTGGGTCAGTGCTGAGGGAGCGTGGATACTGTCAGAGGGTCAGTGCTGAGGGATCGCGGATACTGTCAGAGGGTCAGTGCTGAGGGATCGCGGATACTGTCAGAGGGTCAGTACTGACGGAGTGCGGACACTGCCGACGGAGCAAATTCCTTTCAGCAACTTTATGAGATTTGATTCCCTGTGTCTCTCCTTGAAACATACAGACACAAGTGAAGTCACTGACCTTTCTTACTGAGAAAAACACAGGGGCTTATTCCAGCTCCATTATCTGGTCATGGAGTCATAGAGATGTACAGCACAGAAACAGACCCTTCAGTCCAAAACATCCATGCTGACCAGATATCCCAACCCAATCTAGTCCCATTTGCCAGCACCCGGCCCATATCCCTCTAAATCCTTCCTATTCATATACCCATCCAAATGCCTTTTCAATGTTACAATTGTACCAGCCTCCACCACTTCCTCTGGCAGCTCATTCCATACACGCACCACCCTCTGGGTGAAAAAGTTGCCTCTTAAGTCCCTTTTATGACTTTCCCCTCTCACCCTAAACCTATGCCCCTCTAGTTCTGGACTCCCTGAGCCCAGGGAAAAGACTTTGTCTATTTATCCTATCAGTGCCCCTCGTGATTTTATAAACTTCTATGAGGTCACCCCTCAGCCTCTGATGCTCCAGGGAAAACAGCCCCAGCCTCTCCCTGTAGTTCAAACCCTCCAACCCTTGCAACATTCTTGTAAATCTTTTCTGAACCCTTTCAAGTTTTACAACATCCTTCCAAGAGGAAGGAGACCAGAATTGCACCCAATATTCCAACAGTGGCCCAGCCAACGTCCTCCCAACTCCAGTACTCATTTAGCTTGTGATAAACTGTGTCTTTAAGAGGTATGTTTTGTCCTGGTTTCTTTTAGAGATAGAGACTGGGGCATAGGCAGTGAGCAGTCTATGCAAAGATAACATGTAATGTTACATCACACTGTAAACGTTTGCTATAAATTTTATGCCTTACAATTGTGTACTCCACAACCACCTGATGAAGGAGCGTCACTCCGAAA
The DNA here is from genome assembly GCF_047496795.1 of Chiloscyllium punctatum. Lineage (NCBI taxonomy): Eukaryota > Metazoa > Chordata > Chondrichthyes > Orectolobiformes > Hemiscylliidae > Chiloscyllium > Chiloscyllium punctatum. The sequence continues at coordinate 72,929,025 of NC_092769.1, forward strand.
GCTAGTTGCTTCCAATTAAACCTGTTGGACTATAACCTGGTGTCGTGTGATTTTCAACTTTGTACACCCCAGTCCGACACCGGCATGTCCAAATCATGTGAAGCCTTGGGTGTTTGTTTAAAGGTTGGAACAATAGAAGCAGCCTGACTGGGTGTGGTAAAGCTCTCACCCACACAACCGGGGATGAGGTTTCAGCGGTTGCTGGTGGGGTCTTGAAGAGGCAGAAGCTATCTTTTCTCGTACCTCTTTCAGTTATTTCCAAAAACTGGGCTTTTCTGGCTGCAACTGGAGCCAACCTATTTTCTGAACTTGTCTTTTGCCAAGAGTGTGTTTATGGGATGTTACTACATAGAACAGCTACTATTTAGTAGTGAAATAGCCTATTAGCTTAGACTACTTACAGTGTGGAAACAGGCCCTTCGGCCCAAGAGGTCCACACCGACCTTCCGAAGAGCAACCCACCCACTATTATTCTGTTAAGTTTTCCAAAAGAGTTAAGTTATTCCAAGTTCCTCTTTCTTTTGTTGTAACTTAACTATAGTGTATGAATAAATTCTGTTTTGCCTCATGTCGAGTAGTTTGAACAATCATGCCTAGAACATAGTGTCTGACATTTACCTTTAATATAAGTTAGGGTCTAGGCTAGCTTCTTAAAATATTTTGAGGGTATCTGCTCTGCTTCGTAACAAGCTTAAGTCACATACTTCCTTGGAAGTGTTGTTGTGAAGTGACATTCTGTCCTTCAAAAATAAGCAGTTACTTCCTCAGAATTAAAATCGAAAACCCATTTATCTCTACTTTAGAATCCGAATTCCAGAAGGTAAGAATATACTTGAAAACCTCCATTATAACTTTGTTCAAAGCACTGACATTCTTCCTAAACCATTGGAATCGGGCGCGATACTCCAGCTGTGGGATCTAGCCAGTATTTTATAAAGCCGGGGATCATTTGTAAGTTCCTTATTGAATTTTCCTTTTTATCATTATTTAGCAGAGACGTGGGCAGAGTTCTTAAACTGAGTGGCTCGCTCGGCCGTTTCGGAAGACATTCAAGTACCAACCACAATGTTGTGGGTCTGGAGTCACGTGGATAAGGGTGGCAATTTCCTCTTGTCAAATTAAAGTTTAACAGGAGGCCATTCATAGCAATGTACAGCAAACCCTTCGCTCCATGTGCCCAGAGATCCTAAATTAATCTAGTCCCATTTGCCAGCATTTATCCCATATCCCTCTAAACCCTTCCTATTCATATACCCATCCAGATGCTGTTTAAATGTTTAATTGTACCAGCCTCCACTACTTCCTCAATCCATACATGCACCACCCTCTGCATGAAAAGGTTGTCCCCTTAGGTGCCTTTTGCATCTTTCCCCCCCCCCCCTCACCTTAAACCTATGCCCTCCAGTTTTGGACTCCCCTACCCTGGGAAAATGACACTGGCTATTCACCCTATCCAGGCCCCTAAAGAAACTTCCATAAGGTCACCCCTCAGGCTCTGACACTCCGGGGAAAACTGCCCCAGTCTATTCAGCCTCTCCCTGTAGCTCAAACCCTTCCAACCCCTGGCAACCTCCTTGGAAATCTTTTCTGAACCCTCTCAAGTTTCAGAACATCTTCGCTAAAGGAGGGAGATCAGAATTGAAGGCAGTATTCCAAAAGTGGCTCTAACCAATGCCCTGTACAGCCGCAACATGACCTCCCAACCCCTATACTCAATGCACTGACCAATAAAGGAAAGCATACCAAACACCTTCTTCACTATCCTATCTACCTGCGACTCCACTTTCAAGGAGCTATGAACCTGCACCTCAAGGTCTCTTTGTTCAGCAACACTCCCCAGGATCTTACCATTAAGTGTATAAGTCCTGCCCTGATTTGCCTTTCCAAGATTTAGCCCCTTGTGTCTGCACAGGTTCTGTGACTGAGCGCCAATATCCTTTGTTTTCCCACAATCCTTCACAGACTTCCTTCCCTCAAGGAAGCGATGAATCACATGTGACCGCGGATGATAGTCACCATCACAGAGACTAGCTCTCGAATTCCACGTTTTATTCACCGAATGTAAATTACTGCCACAGTGGGATTGGAACCCAAATTCATTTCCTGCCGGATCACAGGACCATTACCATCAGCCCGTTGGTGCTGCCAAAATGTAGCACGCGGCACATGATGCCTCTCTTCCTCGAGGGGCTCAGAAAATTCTGCCTGTCCGTAGGAACCCTCATCGACTTCCACAGAGAGATCATTGAAAGCACACAGTCTGGGTGTGTAATAGCCTGATAGGGCAACTGCTCTGCCCAGGACTGTAAGGAACTACAGTGGGTGGTATGTACAGCCCAGACCATCACCGATGCCAACCTCCCATCCCTGGACTCCATTTACAAAGCTCGCTGCCACGGAAAGGTAGCCAACATCGTCCAGGACCCATCGCACCCCGGTAATGAGCTCCTACACCCTCTACCGTCAGGCAGAAGATACAGAAACCTGAACGCATGCACCAGCAGGTTCAGGGACAGCTTCTTCCCGGCTGCCATGAGACTGATGAATGGACCCCTCTAGCCTCCAATAATGCTGACCTTGCTAATGTCGCTCTCGCCTAGTGCAATGTGGCCTGTATGCCTCTGTCTAAGTCTTTCTGATCTGTATGTTATAGAGTCATAGAGATGTACAGCACGGAAACAGACCCTTCGGTCCAACCTGTCCATGCTGACCCAGATATCCCAACCCAATCTAGTCCCACCTGCCAGCACCCAGCCCATATCCCTCCAAACCCTTCCTATTCATATACCCATCCAAATGCCTCTTAAATGTTGCAATTGTACCAACCTCCATCACTTCCTCTGGCAACTCATTCCATACACGTACTACCCTCTGTGTGAAAAAGTTGCCCCTTAGGTCTGTTTTATATCTTTCCCCTCTCACCCTAAACCTATGCCCTCTAGTTCTGGACTCCCTGACCCCAGGGAAAAGACTTTGCCTATTTATCCTACCCATGCCCCCTCATAATTTTGTAAACCTCTATAAGGTCACCCCTCAGCCTCTGACGCTCCAGGGAAAACAGCCCCAGCCTGTTCAGCCTCTCCCTCTAGCTCACATCCTC